>NC_142798.1:61867154-62071481 GCF_049724085.1 Artemia sp. Qi Xiang Cuo
AAGATATGTGTGACATATTTATGGCCTAATGCAAAGACATAAATGTATCGCAGCTGATAAAAACAGAAAAGAAAAATATGGAAGTGGATTGTAGAAAGAAAATTTATAATAAGCAATAAATGAGCCATTCAGAAGCCAAATTGATCGACTTAACTTGTTTAATTAGTTATTTTGTTTTAGGGTCAGGGTGACTGATTTACTCTTATTTTTGCGTGGTCGTAGTTTTCCCAAAAGGGGATTTCCCAAAAAACGAGAATTAATGTCCTAGGGGGGACAAAAAGCATTTTGTCATTGGGAAGGCCCACTAAGTTGGTTTCTAGTAGGTCAATTAAAGTAACACTAGTAGGTCAATTAAATTAAAGGAAGATATAAGAATAATTTTTGGCCTATATCTTAATGCAGATTTATCAAAAGTGACTCCATAACAAAGTGGTTAGATACAACTTACCAGCATATTTTGGCAGTATAATTCATTGTAACTTGAAAGTAAAATTAATTGAAATATTGCGTTTTTTACTTTATTTAATAACTGGCTCCCATATGAACTTTAAGCTTCGTCGAAGTATGGATTTTTTTATATTGTTGTATTTCATTTTGTGTGCTTTTTTGTAAATAAATAAAAGAAAATAAACTAAAAGATCGTTCAAGCGCATTGACGCTAAAACCTAGAAAAAAAAAATGTTTTTTCATCAGATTAGTTTCTGAAATGGCTCATTTAATCCACAACATACACGCAAAATTCTGATAATAATTGTACGGCTGCTGATTAAGTCAATAGTTGTTGCTAAAGCTATCAGGCAGTTAAAAGCTTTTAAAGCCATCATTAAGCAAAATTTTATGTGAGACTTTGGTCAAAACATTCCTCGAGATGTATATTGATCCTGGGTTGCGTGTTTCATTTTCAGGTATATTCTGGTGGGAGGAACATAATCTTGATCCGTCTGGAGATGTGAACAAAACCATCATTTGAAGGGTTGAAACTTCAAGGGATTCAGGTTGTAGCTGGTTTTTAATTAAACTATTATTATTATTTTATTGTTAAGATGTTTTGTAAGCTGGTTAAATTTAAAAGAACTGCATATTAGGTGATATAATTCAACAAAACGTTTTATTTTCAAAGCTAACGCCTAATGTACAGCTATAAATGTTTGGCTCAAAATTTTTAAATTAATTTTTTAGGATGAGTAAGACTGCTCCTGCCAAATATTTATAATAAAGGAAAGTACTGGTGCATTGTATCTCGCCCACCGCTATACACGAAAGAAGTCAAGTTTTGTTAATGCTAATTAAATAAAATAAAATAGGATGAAAATATAATAGTTTAGAAACAAATTTGGGCTATATATTTGCACATTAGGAGGGTGGGGGTTAAAACATAGCATATATTAAATACGTAACCTAACCTAACCTAGGTACCTTCCCCCCTTAACCCCAAAAACAACAGTTTAAATATTGCAAACGCAATAAGAAATTACGCTTTGCAATCAATTGATCTAGCAAATACCCGTTTAACGGGTTTCCATGTCTGGTTTCCTTGTACAGTCTATAGCACTGGGTGAAATATAATGCACCAGTACCGCGGAAAGGAATGTACATACATCGAAAAACAACATTTGATCAGTTAATAAATCTAGAAGTTAAAAGAGAATACCAATTATTTGAAGGTCATATTCTTTTGTGTCTTCTTTACCATTTTACAAAATTATCAAAAAAAGAAAAAATAATGGAATCTCTTCTGACACACCTAAAGTAGGTATACAGAAAGGGAGTATACAGAAAAGTATACAGAAAGGGAGGCACAGTAGATGAAAATCTTGCACATATATATCAGAGATGTAGAATTGCACACATGCTTAAAAGTTTATTCCGGGGAATGTTAATTATTTAAAAGGCAAAAAAGAATATTAATTGAAGGCCTTTTCTTCAATTTTTTTTATGAGAATTAAGAGAACATGTAGAAAACTTATTATATAACTAATGGAGGCCTTCCCTACCTGTACGCATACCTACTCACGGTCCTGAGTCACGTACACCTACAAAAGACAAGACTTTCAAGTCCGGAACAACTTTTTAAAGTGAATTTGACAAGCGAGTTGAATGCTTCAATATTATTCACAGATTGATAGTTAAAAGTTAAGAGGATGCCAAATAAAAGTGGCTTTAATAGACTATTTGAATATTTAAGCGCTATAGACAACTCAATGTCTAAGTGCAGCGAAAATAGATAATAAAATTTTGACAAGGAACAGTTACTTGTTGAGATATATTTCAATAACCGGCATTTTTGTACATGAATATGAACGAAGTTAAAAGATTTGTGGATTGGTATGAAGTACCTTTTCATTGTATAATTCAGCAAGATTCGACAAGCTAAGACTTTTTCAATTATTCGTTTGATGTATCTGACATACTCATTGGGGGTATGGCGAAAATATTCACTAATATTATGGTAGTTCCTCACTTCACCAACCGGACTGCTCCCAGCAATTTTGATAAACAGCCGCTCAAATGAAACTCTAAAACTAGCCTTGAAATTTCCCACTAGAAACCATCAAGCATATTTTCTTCAACTTCTCAAAGTCCCAATAGCTCAGGGCCACAGTATATAAATTATAGTCAGTATGATCTTTCCCTATATCACCCATTATAAAAACCTGGACCTAGGTGCGAGTGCTCCAGAGAACGTAGAAACATAAGCGACATTACATCTTTTCACGAGTAGACAAGTCAGATTTCTCTTGAACGCGAAACTTGGCTTCAACATTGGAACACTAAATTTTGAAGAAACTAATCTTAAATTAATTTATTCCAATACATATATGAAAATCGGTAATTAGTAGTGCAATGTTATTATTAGATGTTTTTAGGAATTAAAAGTAGGTTTCGAAGTCTCAAGTTGGTTTCAAAGGCATTTTGAGAAAGTTTCTGCCAAAATACGTGTTCCAGGGTAATTGGACCGCTGATGGCATATCAAATGAGAGGAGCTATTTGTACGCGCTAATGCAAGAAGAAGTGGGAGGAGCTGTTTGTTCGCACCGAGAATGAAGAGCCAGAAATTATCTGCGGTAAACTTACTGCTATATCTTTATACTGTGCTCAGGGCAATACTTGATCATTGCTGTTTCCGTGGCACGTAGTGCCCTAATCTTAGCTCTGGCACTTACCATCCTATTCTTCCAAACCTTTTTTTTTTTCAGCTATTAAGAACACATTACACCTTGGCTATTTCACTTTTTACACCTGCACTGCATGCATCATCCTTACTAATAAACCTAGGTAGAACAACCCATTCAGTCAATCTTGGGTTATCTAACAACGCCTCTTCATTCTCATTAATTGCGATTTAAGCGACTGCTTCCAAACAGAACCAATCTAAATGACTCACTAATTACCAGATTCACTCAAATATCCTTTCTTACTAAGGGGTTTAGTTTTTAGTTTTTTAACCGTACTTTCCTTTTCTCAAAAATCCTAATCACAATTTTGGAGTATTCTTATCTCTAACTTAGTTAAAAATCTTGTTACTATAGGATCAGAATTTTAAACCTAATCATTCTTTCATCCTTCTAATACTTTCTAGCTCCCTTTCATTAAATAGATATTCTATCATTCGTAAATTAAATGAAATTTTCTCATTATTTTCTAAATCATTTCCTACAACTTTACCACTAGTTCACATGCTAAGAAAATTATCTGACCATCTCTTCTCAGCACTTTCCTTATGACTAATTCAAGCCCTGTTTCCATAATGAGCTTAAAAATAAAATTCTGATAAAAGTAAAGAGGGAAGTTGAAGCTTAAAACGAAGAAAAAGTATTGCTTCGCAACCTATGCAACAAATAATATTTTCCTGTGTTTGTATGACTATGCACAACTAGCGTTTTACTGAAAACACAAAATCCGCGCATAAAAACAAGAATAGTGGGTTGTTTTTAATATCGTAAAAATATCCTAAAGCACTTTATATTTCAAGTCTAGAAAATCGTTACTATTTATCTTCCCTACATGGCCTAAACTAGAATACTATCTAACCTTACTAGTACCAGCCTGGACTTTGAAATAACCTGATAAAAATGCCTTATTTCTGTCTGTAATCTTGCCTATCAATTCATTCGGCTCCATGCAGAATTCATCTAAGTCATTACAGTCTCAGTCAGTTGGCTTACCAGTGGTATATACCACTATGAAATATACCTTGCACACTTGAGTCATAAACTGTGCAACTAGAGTTTTATTATTAACACCCTCCCCTTCAAAGCGTTCTTATTCGTCGTGAGCTTTACTCCCTACCTTTGTATCTGATCCAACCTACCTTAAAAAATAATTTCTACATTATCTAACTTCATGTGCCCTAATCCTAGAAGACAAGTTTTTAAACATCTAACAAGGCCAGTTCAAACTTCTAAATTCATTAGGCAAAACACCAAAACCAATAAGTTGGTTATCTTCCAGCGTCAAATGGTCCGTGTTGCAATTTTTATTTTGCTTAAATCACTGAAGCGATTAGGTCGTCATGAAAAGAAACGGTTCCACTCTTGCAATCCAGGGACTTAATCAGAATGCACAAAGTCCCCAGGACCTTCAGTCCAATGGATGCTTTGTGAAAGTCTCGGTCCATCTTAGTCACTACATGGGAAGGCAGCCCACAATAAACAACAACAAGTAGGATATTACAAATCACATAAATACCCATCAAAACAAACAAAACCCAAAAGAACTATCCATTTCTTAAAGTCCAGGACAACGCTGTGATGTTTACTATGTTAAAATCACCTCGAAGAGCACCAGTCCTCAAGGTCACCCGGCAACGCTATTCGTAGTCACGGTTCTGTTTAGGCAAACACGAGAATGGTCCTTCCCGACGGGGCTATGAGGCTGCGTAGGAGGGTTTCTCATCCAAAGATAGGAACGCGGGAAGGAGCTTATAGTAGAGTAGAGTTCTACCACCAACAGACGTTACTGGAGTAGGTCCAGCCTTTTATACCAAGCCTATCATTCATTGAAAAATTATGGCGGGGCATTTAGCCAGCCTGCTTGAACCTATCAGACCAGATCGACTTTGTGTGCTCTCAATTGATTTTCTAAGACATCTAAATATTCTGAGTTTGTCTGGGATCATTCTCGTCTTCTTTTCCCAATTCTAGGAATAGCTGAAAAACTGAGCTTTCGATTGAGCTTTTTCAAACAGGTTACTGTAGGCCATCTGAAAAAAATTCGCTTTCTTGCATAAATTATGTTTTGTCATTTGAGGTCTTTTGAGTAACCATAAGGTTGTAGCTGTTAGAGTGTTTTGAGACAGTTCAAGATCTCCACTCTGTCAAAAGCTCCTTCCTATGTCCTTATCCTCAAAAAGGAAACCCTGCTTGCGTGGCCTTATAGTGGCGTCAGGGTCCGCCTTTCACAGGTTTGCCTAACCTGAACCGTGACTGCAAACGGTGCTGCAGTTAAACTTGAGGATCGGTGCCCCTCGAGGAAGTTAAAGCCTATTAAATGACACATATATTGGTACGGAGGAGGAGCACGCTGTGTTGACCTCAGGCTGCTTGGTGCTACGGTGAGTAGTTACTGTGGCGCAGAGTCAACTTGCTTCTGTAGATATCCACGAAAAGTAATATAATTACGACGCTTGTAGGTCTATCCTCATCTCTCTCTCTCCTCATCTATCCTCTTCTCATCTCTCTAGCCTTAGAACTTCTAACGCAGCCATAGTTCCGTTGAATTAAAAGTAATTGGCGTTGAAATGAAAACTGAACAAGAGAACAGCAAAGGGATTACCCTTAACGGGAAGTAAAAATTATCTCTCACTCTCTCATCACTACTCTCTCTCTCTCTTTTTCTCTCCCTCTCTCTCTCTCCCTCTCTCTCTCTCTCCCTCTCTCTCTCTCTCTCTCTCTTTCTCTTTCTCTCTCTCACTTTCTCTCTCTCTCTCTCTCTTTCTCTAGATATTGCCGATAGTTCAAAACCAAAGTTATTATCTTAGAAAAAAAAAACACATTTAAATAGAATTTAAACAAACTTAAGGAGACATTAGATTCAGATACAAACTCTAATAAAGTCGGTTCAAGTTTTCAATATTCAAGTGCGATATTGACTTGAATATTTTACCTTCTTGATTCTGCTGCCTTTTGGTATTTCTTTTTTATTATTATTATAAGTATCCTGAGAAGTTTTCACTCATAAAATGTTATATTTATTTCTAGTAAGTATTGATCAGGAAATCAATACATCAATATTAAACTCTATGAGGAAATTAAGAGGAAAGTATTTCAAATATAGAGGTAAAAATTATTATAAATATTAACTTACCGCATCCCCTTTGGGCCCATCCAGACCTATAGGTCCCTGAAAACACAAAGGACACTGTCAAGCATTGTTAATACAATAAATAACGTATTAAGTGTAAGGGGTGCTATTTACAGAAAGCCATCACCTTGTGCTAGCATAGGCGTAACTAGGATTGAGCTACAGGAGTTAGGGACTACCCTCAATCGGGGGTATATATGCTAGTCAATTCAATTGGTAATATTATGCGGTATTTACCTATAGAAATATAAGATATGTGATAAAATTCGGCATCCACCGTGACGTCTGGGGAGTTTGTGGTTAAACTAACTCCCACTTAACATCTGAATTTCAGATGCCAGGTGAGGTGGAAACGCATAGTCCTTGCAAGATCAAGAGGAAGAAGAAGAACATTTGACATTAAATTAGTTTTTCAAACCTTGCCAAGTCACCAGTTACGCCCATATGCCTCAGTGCTGCAACAATTTTGGTGGATTTTAAGAAAGCAGACAAATTAGGCTAGTGCAAAACAAAAGGCAATAAATTGACAATCTACGCCGTAAAGAAATAACAGGAAAACTTGGCGGCAGTCTCACACAGAAAAAGGGTTTACAGTTGGATTCTTTATTACTTGTCCACAAAAAAATAAACTTCTTCCAAGCGAAAGTAAAAAGCAACCTTGAAAAGAGACAAGCCGGAAATCTTTAACAGTATGAACAGGGACACTTGTTAGACCTTACGAGGCCCAGTGATTTTTTTATTATTCTCCTTCTTGCCTCGAAAGCTGTAATTTTTGGCTGGATTTTTTTTTCTATCTATATAAAAAGAAAAGCAAAAAAAAAAAAAAAAATTGGCGTCAAAGTCACCCAGAAAAAAAGGGTTTACAGTTGGTTTCTATGTTGCTCGTTCCGAAAATAAATTCGTTTCGTAGCCAAAGTAAAAAGAGACCTTGAAAAGTAATAAGCTAGAAATCTTTGCATTCTTAGACCCCATGGAGCCCAGCAATTTTTCTTTCTTATTCTATTTTCTGATCTCGGAAATTGTTATTCATGGTTGGAAATTTTTATTCTTTTTAATGTAAACGTATAAAGATAAAACCCCGTATTAAACGGTCATGATGTGCTATAGCTCTTTGGTCAAGCATGTGTTTGGGGGCTTATTGGTTTGTTCCCCTCGCTCCAAATCTTGACATTTTTCTAATTTTCAGCGTTTTATTCATAGGCCACTTTTATTTTTTTATTTTTTTTGACGTTGGTCTTCCCCTTCGAAATAAATCGTTTCGTACATGTCTGTCTTAAATACCTCTGTATCCAATAACTTTTTTATGTAAGCTGTGTTTCTTCGGGAGGTTTTCTTGCATTTTTATACCTGTTTTGCTAATTTAAGATTACAAGCTGACATGAAAAACTGAAAAAAAGATACATACTTTTATCTTTTTACAAATATCGAAGC
Organism: Artemia sp. Qi Xiang Cuo; assembly: GCF_049724085.1. Lineage (NCBI taxonomy): Eukaryota > Metazoa > Arthropoda > Branchiopoda > Anostraca > Artemiidae > Artemia > Artemia sp. Qi Xiang Cuo. The sequence continues at coordinate 61,874,889 of NC_142798.1, forward strand.
CACTACAGTTTTAGTTATAACAGTTTTGGGAAAAAGAAGAGAGGTTGAACAAAGCCAATTTATGATAGTTCATTGTCAGATACTTGTTTGATAATGACCGAAGGAAGGTTGACAGAAAAAGTTCTTCTGGACCCATTTTCCCTTCCGAAAAACTATGAAATCACAACAAAAATTAACTGGAAGATGTAATTTAATTTTTAAAATATTTATTCTAATACACAAAAAAATTGCAGAAAACGTTTAGAGGTTTTACTGTTTCAGTCTTTCAACGAATAAACTGACGTGTTTATTAAACTTCTAAATATTTAACCATGGAGTTAACATTCTATATTTCGCTATATTTAATTCAAATACAGTTTTATTTATTATATTTTAACTAATTACTTAGTCATTTAATTGCTATCTAATTTATGTATATTCTATATCTTAGTTTATAATATGTATTATATTAAATACTTATTATATCGTGTATTATATTACATCGCATACTAAATTATATTTACGATTTTGTGTTTCACTGTGGATTTCCCAATTAGCTATCCCGTCCCGTACATATCGTGTAATATAAAGTATAGCCAGCGATGCCAGCGGCGTAAACTCAAAAGGCGCTATGGTACAAAACAGGCCATTCTATAGAAAATTAGAATAGCAGACAAAATGGATTCAGCGTGTTGACTGTATTTAAGGACTGGCTACTGGTGAAATAAAGGTTACTCTAAGCCTCCCTGATCCTTCGGTGGCACACATGGTTACGGCCCCCTTTTCGTTACTGTCCTCTTTGGAGGATGAGTATTAGGTCGTTGGCTGTTTCTTATATTATGAAGCAATGGTATCTTGAAAGAAATGTCTGTTGTTTTGGCAAACCAATTGCCGATTAATTTGGATGATTATATTCATTTCCTCACAATTTTCATTCTTATAGTTTACTTTACAGTAAATAAAATACATTACACAAAGTTCTGATGTCAAAAGCAGTGTATCCCAACTATTTCTGTTTATGGGAAATGAGAATATTGTACTTTTTGTAAAAAGACTGTCTATATGTCTTCTGATTCAAATAAGATTGTGATTCAACTTGCTTATTTTGAGGGGATGGATATAAATTTAAGCTGAAAAAGAATAAAAAAGAAGTCACACATCGCCTTTTGAATTATATTCTACGCCCCCCCCCCCTTCCCCGATAATACTGCTGGATGTAAATACTCGAACTAATTTTATCATCAGAAACCTCCCACCTTCAAGCACACACCCAGAAAAATGTTGAGCTCACCCTATATTATTGGCTATACTGATGCTATGTACAACCGTGTTGCTAAGAAAATTTTAAAGGGCAATTCCGTCAATCAGGAAGAAAAAAAATACATAAGGCAAATCCAAGGTTATGAAATCACAAAACAAGGAAACAGACCATCAATAGCGACCAAAGCTTATTGTCTAAAGCTTTTATATCGGCGTATATCAGGGTGTAAAACATGGTCAACACATATCACGATTATTTTAAAAACATAAGCCCTCAGTATCACTATTTTGGACCAGTGTGCTTGCGCACTATCAATGCGCATGCTCATGTATGGCAGGTGTTAGAGACTGTACCAGAAGTCCCAAATTTGAACCAAAAGGATCGTGAAATGGCCTCTGATTAGATGACAGGGATCGGATGACAAAGTTTTCAAGCAATGAGCAGCGTATTCTACTGACGTAGTTATTAAAAGGTAAAGTTGTATTTCACGCCTTTAGTCAATTCGTCACTAACAGCCAATGAAAATCACTCTTTCTTAAGTAAAATCAGATTTCCACGGTACTGTTCGTTTAAATTTGAGAAAGATGGTCTGGATTTTGTGACAAATGGTTCAAACCTGACACAGATGGCCAAAATAGCAATACTTGACGTCATTTAAATGAGACTGGCGAACCATGTTCGCCACCCAGTATATTTTGAACAAAAGCTTAAATTCCAGCTTTAATACCGACAAAAGAGTCAGGCTATTTGCAAATGAGTATAATCCTTTAGTTGCTTTTTCTTTTTGGAGATTCCTTTGGACTGTCTAAAAGATGCTCGTTTGTAATTTTTTTTTTTTTTTTTTTTTTTTTTTTTTTTTTTTTTTTTGTAAATAAGCATGGAATACATTTGCAAATGTATTCAATTAGGGAGATATTAAAGAAAACATTTTCCTGATCTTCCGTCTTCGTTTGCTAATTTTTTAGTTTTTGTCTTCCTGGTTATTTACCTTGTTTTTCTTGTGTTTTTTATATTTGTAATTCAAATCTCTTCCTTTTCCTTTTTTCCGTGTTGAAGATATGCCGTCAACATCGGTCGAAAGTATCGGCACTTTATCTGTCTATTATTGGCCTCATCCTTCTTTCTTAGATTTGTCTTATTTGGCTAGTCCTTCATTTACTACAACTATTTTTAGATTATAGAAACACCATATCCAACTTGGCGTTAATTAAATATGCATCTGATAATTGGTATTTCTAGCAGGCTGTTAGTCACTAATTACTTTCTGTCATTCAACTAAACCAGCAACAGTTTTCTGAGTAAATTTATATCTAAATTCTGATAAAGCCTATCTTAATGGTTGTGAGCAAGTGACACCAACGGAATATTTTAAGACAAATATCACAGGCATACTCAACTGGAAATTTCTACATTTGATGAAGTGTTTGTTAGGGGTTAGTTCCAAACATTATAATATCAAGTACTACATTATTTAGAATAAAAAGCCCATTACCGGAAAGCCTGGGTAGCCTCGGGTGCCATGTAATCCCTGGAATTAAATCATTAGTACAACATTTTAAAAATGATATCATCTTTATAACACAGTTTAACGATAAATAGGCAACTAAACTAGGTTTCAATTTACCTCAACACCAAACCAAACCCACTTAACTCACCACATTGTCAATAAAACCCACTTGCTAATTATAATCAATATTAGGAAGGATAAATAGTAAGTATAATTACTTCCAGTAGCCACAGCAAGGATTCCGTTTCAAGCGGGTCTCAACTATTTTTTTTTAGATGGAAAAGGTCATTTTACCAACACTACATCTTACTTTATTTTTCGAATTTCAGTGTGGATCCTAGGGCCCCCCCCCGACCGACCAACCAAACAGGCACGCACTCCAGAGGAAATTTAGGTTATTGCCTCTTTCCCTGCCAGGGGCGGATCCAGATTTTTCTGGTGCCCTCATTTCGTTTTTTCCTTTTTTCACTCTTTTTTAAATAAACTTGTCAATTTGGTCAATTATTGGCACCCTTGTCCCCCCCCCCCCCAAAAAAAAAATTCTAGATCCGCCTTTGTTCCCTGGAATAAAGACTTTCCGCATGATTAACGCCTTTTGAGATCCCCTTCGCCCGAAATATATTCCTGCGTACATGTCTGCCCAAAACCTACCCAGTGGCCTAGTCAACCTACTGGCTAGGCCAATGATGTAGTCCAAGTGAGAGTAGGGGTGTAGCTGAAATATTCAGAGTGTTCTTAGAATATATGACGTATTAGACAAGAAACTAATTTTCAATAGTTGGACTCACTCCTCCTAAAATAAGTTGGACCCCATTCAATGAAATCCTAGCTATGCTATTCCAATCAGCATAACCTAAGATGGGATGGCTCAATATAGGTAACTTATACTGAGAAGTAGCCGTAGTGTAGGCAATGTTCTTATAACGCCATTTGGGGGGGGGATTACAGAAATAGATTATACTGAGTGTCTCCCAATCGTGTGTACGCAGTAAATCTTAACGAAAAATTCACAGAGCTTCTTTTTCCTCTTTTTTAGAATTGACCTGGTGATAAAGAGAGCAGAAAAAGTATCCTTGTCAACAATAACCGTACTCTTAAGGCCGTTCAATCATACAGTTCGTCGTAACGAACTGTAAGTAAGGAGCGACCCGGCTCAATAGTAACCGAAACTCTACAAAACGGAATTTTGATACTAATAAATATATCAAAAGAATCGGATTTTTATGCTAATTTCCAATATATAAGTTTCATTAAGTTCAATCTTACCCATCAACGGTAAAGACCCTGGGAATATTTGCCTTATTTTCGGAAAAAGGGGGAAATACCCCCTAAAAGTCCTAGAATATTGATGAAAATTACATCATCAGATTCAGCGTATCCAAGAACCCTATTGTAGAGGTTTCAAGCTTCTATCTGCAAAAACATGGAAATTTTGTATTTTTTACCAGAAGAAAGATCACGGATGCGTGTTTATTTGTTTTTTTTGTTTGTTTTTTTCCCCCTGGGGTGATCGTATCGACCCAGTGGTCCTAGAATGTCATGAGAGGGCTCATTCGAACGAAAAGTAAAAGTTCTAGTGCCCTTTTTAAGTGACCAAAAAGATTGAAGGGCAAATAGGTCCCTTCCCCCACACCTTTCCCCCCAAAATCGTTCCATTAAAATTTGAAGATTTTCATTTTGCTCATAATAGTTGAAAGGCCCAATAACTATGCCTTTGGATATAATTAAACACCCCACATCCGTAGGGGAAAGGTCTTTAAGTTATAAAAATTGCCCATTGTTTACGCATAGTATTTGTTACTGGGAAGCATGCATATATTTTAGGGGGGAAAAACGAACTTTCTGCTGGGGATTTTTTCATGGGGGAATTTTCCATTGGAAGGAAAGTTTCCAGGAGGTGAACTTGTCAAAGGAAATTATATACTGGGGGAATTTGCCAGAATTTCTATACAGTTTTTTTTTTTTATTTCTTGCTTTCTCTTTTCCGTCTCAATTTTAAGCGTGGAGTTGTTAAGGGTAATTGTCCTGGATAAATTTTCACCGGGATGGAATTGTCTAAAGGATATATCCGTGGGGAGGGTATTTCTCCGTGGAGGTGAGGCCAGACTTCCTCGGATTATTAAAAAACGATCAGAAATTAAATTAAAAAACCAAGTTTTTTTCAAAAACCAAGTTCTCAACTGAAAGTAAGGAGCAACATTAGAACTTAAAACGAACAGAAATTATTACGTGTATGAAGTGTTTGCCTCTTCCTCAACACCTCGCTCTTTACGCTAAAGTTTGAATTTTGTCCCAATTCTTTAAGAACGACTGCTGAAACAGAAGGGTCGCTTAATTAGAGCAATAGGAAGCTTTTTTCAAAAGTACTAAAAACTTTTAGTGTAAAGAGTGAGGTGTTGAGAAGGGGGCAACCCCCTTCATATACGTAAGAATTTCTGTGTAAGGGAATAGTTCTAATGGAAGAGATAGTCTGATTCTTTATGGTATCGAATCTCCTTAATTTTCTGGAAGAAACGTTTGGTTGTAAGAGATAACTGGCTTTTCACCATTGATTTGTGATTAGAAAAAAAGGTCTAGTCAACGAAATGGCTACAAATGATCTTCATGCTATGACCCAATGTTTTAATGATTACAAAATGACTCATGAGAACAAAGTTTAAGTCTGGGCTAAGGGCACACAGTAACTTTTCGTTTCATCAAAAGTCTGGGCTAAAGGACACAAAGTAACTTTCTGTTTTATTCAATACGCACCATGTGTTCGGAAATTTTATATCTCAATCATAGCCGCATCCAGGGGGGGAGAAACTGCCCTCCCCCCATCCGAAATGTTCGTCTGACTCGTAAAAATGTAACAAAATGAATACAAACAAATTTTGATGCGTGTTTTAAAGTTTTTTGTACACCCCCCCCCAAAAAAAAAAATCATGCATACTGCCCTTATCTAAATCAAACGAAAAATCTGCAAACTTGAATTATAACCCATCCGACACAATAGTGCGTCATCAAAATCAACTTTGTAATGAAAAGCATCTTGATACCGTCACGATTACTACCACATACTGCGTAAAACGATATTGAAAAAGATGGACTTCTAGATAGAAATCAACTCGCATACTATGTCACTTTTAGATAAAAAGAAATATATCATTGTCATATCTAATAGGGCTATCATTTTCTCGCTTGATTGGAGCCAAACATCCTCAAACTGATAATAATAAGATTCGCCACAGGGTTTTGGGACAATCTCGCCATAACGCCTATTCACTTTCAATATTATAAAATGACCCTAAGCGTTAGCAGAAACCACGACAAACAATAAACTTAAACATAAATTCATAAAACTTTTTGCAAATTTACCTGACAGTTGGCACAAAATCTTTTTTTGATTTATTTGCTTCATTGTTGGGAATAGTTCAACCAGTTTCACGGAACTAAAAAAAATTGCTGAATATGATATATTCATTAGTTTTCTACCGCAGGGATCATTATGCGCTAAAACCCATGGAGTTTAATACTGGGGCCTAGACTTCATGAAGGTATCACTTTATTTGTGCCCTTAATTGACCCAGCTTTCTGGAGATTAAAAAAATTCCTAAGTATGCGGGCGTTAATAAATCTATCGATGGACCTATACAGTGTTTGCCAAAATCCCCATTCAAATTTTAGATACAATTTAGCTAGACCCCATTTTGTTTCATAGGTGACTCTGGTGGGTGGATACAGGCAGTCCCAAGCTAGCCCAAAGTTTAAAGAAAATATACCTGAACATCTAGTTCTGATAGAATTATTAAGTGCAAAGGAGCAAATGTAAAATGAGTACTTCATATATATTGCCAAGGCCTGTACAGGGGGTTTGAAGGTTTGAACCCCCTGCCCCCAAAATTTTGTCCGACTCAAAACGAATATAAACAAATTTTTTATGCGTTTTTTGAAGTTTTTTGTAACCCCCCCCCCAAAAAATAAAAATTTGTAACCCCCTCCCCCTACAAAAATTCTGGATACACCCTTTTATATTGCTATAGTTGAAAAAACCCTTTGGTTTATTAATATGTATTTATTTTTCTTATAATGTATAGGTTCTGCACATCAACTCAAAAAAATTGTAGGAGGGGAAGGATTTTTTTTTCATTCTTTTTATGAAGATGTAAAACATAGCATTAATCAAAATCTAGAGGGGGTGATTGAGCTCCCCCTTGTTTAACCCTGTATCATAGTAATATAATCATTTTGTTAAGTCTAAGGCCTATCAAGTGTAAAGTATTTAACATCAATTCGAGAAGCATTTCCGGGTATCTCCTTTCTTAGTTAGTTGGGCATTTATGCGTCAACGATAGCGGTCCAGGGGGGAGCTCTTGGGACTAAAAGCTAGTCGTGGGAAAGGGGTCGGTCCCAGGGCTGGAACTTCCGTTCCAGGAAAGTGACATTCTTCGCTCATTTCTAAAGGCAGTCCATCTCTCGCCTTCGTCTTAGCTAGTTGTTCTTGTGCTACCTTATTTTCTCTATGTGTATTCTCACGTTATTTAATAAAGACCATGTACCAACGTTTATTGTCTATCTTTGGAATTTACGTAAACCATTACATCTGCCAATATAAAAAGGGCATATAGAAAGAACTTAAATATAGGTTTACAGAGTGGTGGCAGCGGTTAAGATTAGTGGAGCATATACCACTAGGGGAAAACCTCCAAGTGATATTTGAGTGACCGTTGTAAGTACTTACGACATCTTACGCTACATACTGGCAACATATTGAAGAGCTATTTCGCCCGCTACCAAAATTGCTTGTGATATTGAACGGCAAATATTACAAAAGACTGATAAAAAGGCATCGAAATGTTACGAGGTATTGAACTTTTTTCTATTCAAAGCGCCTTCTTGAGAAACACTTTCTTTTAAATGAACATTTTGAAATAGGCTGTTACACAATGCCTAATATGGATTTCCTCGCGATAGCTTCTACATACTAATTCAAATTTCTACAACTGAGAGTCTCCGGTTCATTTCTACCTTCACTTAGCCATTCTACGTTTGGTGTTTTTTTTTACATGATTTTATACAGTCGACGTGCGATCTACATTTGACAGTTTCCAACCAAAATTTAACATTTTGAATTCGATAATCGAAAATTAATTCTCATTTGTGACTACATTTGACGCTAGTGATTTAATTGAAACCAACTACAATTGGATCTGGAAAGGACTATCTTTCGTAAGTGATTTACCACGATTAAACAACCCAGTAAATTTTATTATACCCTTGCTGTTAGAAGTGAAGTTATTGCCCAAAATTTAGCGTCCGTAATTAAAGAACGGTGTTTAAAACAAATATTTAAATTTTTAGAATAACTGCTTTTCAAATTTTAATCTCAATATGTCAGTTTTTATTACTATTCTCGATCCGGCGGAAACTGGATATAACAAAAAGGTTGCTTTTGATTTTGTAAAACAGTGGAGGGGAAATGGCATATTGCCACCTCTTTTATTTGACCCAAATGATCCTGATTTCGATCAAGATGAACTTTATGATTACCTTCAAAAGATCAAGACATGGGTCCCAACAAACCCTCCAACTCCCCTGAGCACCACCCCAATTAATCCTCCAATAGAACAGCCTCAACAGTCCCAAGTAATAGGATCGCTAATTGACCCCTTTTTTTTTAGTAATAACGCCACTCACAAAGTCAGAAAGTGGAAAAATAATTAAGTTGTTACAAAATTTGTTACAAAGTTACAAAAATTGAGTTTGTTGCAAAGTTACAAAAATTTCAGTTGTTGTTAAATTGGTCTGATTCAAAAGCTTTGCGTCATTGTTGGCCCATGATTTGTTTCGCTCCTTTTTTGGGAATCTGGATCCCACGATTATAAATTTTTCAAGTTTAAAAGGTGGATTACTTGTAGTATATACCCCAGGCAAAATAATAGGCAACATGGTTGCAGAGTTTGTAGGCGTGGCTCAATTTAAGGAAAAGGGTATATCTATTCTATAGAAGGATGCAAAAATTAGGAAGGTCATTTAGGGTGTCCTTAGAAGCCAGGGTTGTTGGTGTATTTATTGGTAGTTTTTCTATAAATTTTTTCAAGGAGTGGTTAATACCGTCCTAAAAACGGTTTTTTTTATATAATTGTGCAGAATTTTTTTTTTTTTTTTTTTTTTTTTTAGGTGTTGGGTATAAGGTTGCAAAAAAATATGAAAAAATATAACAGATAGTGGGGAAAGGAGACACGTCTTCTTTTTCCGATGAATTTCTTTATGCGCTGACGAGGGTGAAATTTGGACTCAATGATAATGAGAAGGCACTGCGAGATGGTACTGATTCCTCGCAGGGCGGTTTGGCTACCCAGGAAAAGGGAGCTGGGTGTGAGGTCCCGTGGGATGGTACTGATGCCTCACGGGATGTTTTTTTGTTGCACTGCGAGATGGTACTGATTCCTCGCAGGGTGGTTTGGCTACCCAGGAAAAGGGAGCTGGTTTTAAGGTCCCGTGGGAGGGTACTGATGCCTCACGGGATGGTTTTTTTTTTGTTGCTCTGCGAGATGGTAGGGAGTCCTCGCTGGGCGGTTTGGCTACCCATGAAAAGGGAGCTGGTTTTGAGGTCCCGTGGGATGGTACTGATGCCTCACGGTATGTTTTTGTTTGGTGCACAACGAGATGGTCGTGAGTAACAGAAGGGCGGGCGGGCGTCCCCGTAAAATGGTGCGGGTTGTGTTGTCCAGAGGGATGTTTCCGTTGACTCACGGGATGTTTTTTTTTTTGTATGAATGAGAGAGGGAACTGATTCCTCTCAGGGCGGTTTGGCTACCCAGGGAAAGGGAGCTGGTTGTAATATCTCGCGAGATGAGATTGATGCCTCACGGGGGGGTTCTAATGCGTAGCGCTAATAGTTATGTAGAGATATCAACAGTAGTACTGCCATTTGTCGAACCACAAGTTAGTAGAGAAAAACCAAATAGGTCTAAACCGAGGCGATCCGCAGCAATAAAACCCCGAGGATTTTATTGGGAATAATATCTTAACGTCATTGCAGCATGGTATTATTTTTAGAGTTTCTGCAACTTCATTTATTTGTCGCTGGTATTTTCAGGATTAATTAGCCTTTCCCGGTCATTCCTTTTGCCCTAATTCAAAGTTTATACATAATCCCAACTTTCCTTGTCCTCATCAAATTCAGGGGTATGGGGAACAAGTCTATTTTAAAGTATACAAAGAAAAATGAAGCGTTAAAATATCCAGTTTCCGACTACTGTTGTTAGTGTGGTTCGTTTATACTATGTAAGTTTTTACTTATGCAAGTATTGTGTAGTGTTTATATTATGTAATTGTTTACTAGTTCATGCTGTAGAATGTTAGTAGGTGAGAAGTGAATAATTTGGGAAGGGGATGTTTTGAATTCAATTAAAGTTTGGGGGTTTAATGAGAAGGGGATAAGCCAAATTTGGAAAATTTAACTTAAAACAGGGGGGAGAATCTGTAAAGTATTTAACATCAATTCGAGAAGCATTTCCGGGTATCTCCTTTCTTAGTTAGTTGGGCATTTATGCGTCAACGATAGCGGTCCAGGGGGAGCTCTTGGGACTAAAAGCTAGTCGTGGGAAAGGGGTCGTTCCCAGGGCTGGAACTTCCGTTCCAGGAAAGTGACATTCGTCGCGCATTTCTAAAGGCAGTCCATCTTTCGCCTTCGTCTTAGCTAATTGTTCTTGTGCTACCTTATTTTCTCTATGTGTATTCTCACGTTATTTAATAAAGACCATGTACCAACGTTTATCGTCTATCTTTGGAATTTACGTAAACCATTACATCTGCCAATATAAAAGGGCATATAGAAAGAACTTAAATAGAGGTTTACACAAGCATCTCAGGATAAAAATAAGCCGTAAAATCTGGTACGCAAGCACGAATTTCAAAAGATAAAATTAAAATTAGACGGATCATTTGGAAAATTTAGAAAAATCTAGAAAAATTTCACATCCCAAAAAAAGTCCGAGAGGGGGTTGGCATGGACCTAAACTCCTTTCTCTTTCCACTTCAATATACACATCTGATGGAAATTCAGCATATGTTTTTAAACCTAATGTGCCCTTGTTTGGATTTATTTTTAGCGTTTGTAGTTGACAGTAATATTGATGAGCATTCACTCATCCACAGTTTTTCAGGTTGCTCTTTGTAATTTTTTTTTCTTGCAAAATTCAGGTATTTTAAATTTAAAAATCTGACTGTTTCAATTTTTCCGTTCAACTTGAAAAAATTGAAATATTTAATTCTACCGGAGAATCTTGGTAATGCAACTCTGATAGTAAATCCAAAAATATGAGAACATTTTTTGGTACCTGCGGTATGTATTACAATCTTTTGAAGTTCTGGTTCTAGAATTTCTGGTGTTTCAGACCAAAAAAAGACAACTGTATATACTGTAGGAAATCTGATTACACTCTTGAATTTTACCTTATAAAGTTGCATTAACAAAACTTATTCTTAAATTTATTCTTAAAATGTTCAAAAACTCCCCGTACCCCTTCCCCCAAAAACACACACAGAAAGAAATGTGAGATTTGTGTGACTTCTATTTAAATGTTTCTTATGATCCATCTAACAGGCCTTTTATGTCTATATTTTTGATCCTCCCCCTGGAAATAAACAACTGTCGAGTGTTTGATGATGGATTCCTTTAGGGGAATGGAGTAAAAAGTTTTAGTTGAAAAAAAAAAACGTACAAGAAATGATAGTTTTTAAAATAGAGCAAACAAGGCATTGACTATATACTTTTCCAAATCTATAGGCCCAGGAAAGTTTTTTGTAGCATCGACTTTAACGAACAATTTCCATATCTACCCATTGTTGTTACTTGACAAAAATTAAATCAATTATCGCATCAATAAATTTTTACTAATCTTGAGTGTATCTCACTAAGACAAAAACGGTATACATTTGGAGATAGATTTTTTTTTTATATCCCTCCCCCGTCCTGGGAGACGTTTTGGCAAAATATAAACAATAACAAAAGAATAAAAAATTATAAACTGAGGTACCCTTACCGGAAAACCAGCTCTTCCGTGAGGTCCAGGAGGGCCCTACAAGAATAAAAAAACTCATATGATAAAAGAAGTGTAATTCTCTGGAATGTGTTACAATATCCTTCTGATTTCCTTTATTTTCGCTTGAGTAAACAGAATCTTTCTTTTTATTTGTTTATCGTACTCCAACATAAGGCCGCTCCGCAGGAAACGGAAAACATGCCATTAGCCGAGTTGTTGAAATGAACAAAGAAAATTGCTGAAGCAACTGAATGAATTTAATTGTACGGAAGGAAAAGATCAACAAGATATAATAGATTGTTTGAAATTGGAAATGAAATCTGAGTGCTCTAAAATACTCGAGCTTCAAATTCCGACTATATACATTGGGGAAATTTCTCTAAAAGATTAAATGAAGGAATGAATAAAACATGGGTACTCTTCTAAAATACAGGACACATGCAAGAAGTTAAGTTTGGTTAATGCTAATGAAATGAAACAAAATAGGATGAGAATATAACAGTTTATGAACAAATTTCGGTTATATATTTGCACATTAGGGGGGGGGGGGTAAAGCATAGCAAATATTAAATACATAACCTAATCTAACCTAACCTAGCTACCTTTTAGTCCCCCTAAACCCCAAAAACTAAAGTTTAAATTTTTGTCACGGAGTGAACGATATCTCACTATGCAGCAAAAACCTGTTTATCAATATTGGCTTTGAGATTTCAATGCGGTCTTTCTTTCGTGTGTCCTGTATTTCAGAAGAGTACCAAAACATGTTACAAAACACAAACAGCTCGTGGTAACGAACTGTAAGTAAGGAGCGAGGCGGCTCAGTAGTAACCAAAAATCTAAAAAACAGAGTCCTGATAACATTGGATACATCAAAAGAATCGAATTTTTAGGCTTATTCAAAAAAGATAAAATTTATCAAGTTTAATGTTACCCATCAAAAGTCACTCTTGAAAAAGGGGGAAACCCCCAAAACAGCAACTGACCTTAAAGAAAATCATACCATCAGATTCAGCATATCAGAAACCAACTGTAGAAGTTTTAAGCTGTTATATACAAAAATGTGGAATTTTGCATTTTTTTTGCTAGAAGCAAGATAACGGATGCTTATTTATTTGTATTTTGTTTGTTTGTTTGTTTTTCCAGGGGTGATTGTATCAAACCAGTGATACTAGAAGATCAAGAGGGACCTTATTTTATCAGAAATCGAAAGTTCTAGTGCCCTTTTAAAGTGACCAAAATATTGGGGAGTAACTACCCCCTCTCCCGCGCCTATTTTTTCCCGAAGTTGTCCGATCAAAATTTTGACATGGTCATTTTGTTCAGCACAGTCTAAAGATCACATAACTATATCTTTGAGGATGAGTTGAGCCCCCACAGTCCCCGGGGAAGGGCTGCAAGCTATGAACTTTGCCCATTGCTTAAATATAGTATTGGCTATTTGGATGCATACAGATATTTTTTGGGGGGGGGGGGATTTTTCTCTTGAGGAATTTTTCGCGGGGTAAGGGAATTTTCCATGGAGGGGAAGAAGGATATCCCGGATGGATCACCGTTATTTTGAAAAACGGTAAGAAATTCAATAAAAAAAGAAGTTTTTTCAACTGAAAGTAAGGAGCAAATTAAAACTTAAAACGAACAGAAATTATTACGTATATGAAGGGGGTTGCCCCCTCCTCATTACCTCGTTCTTTAAGCTAAAGTATATTTAGAACTTTGAAAAAAGCTTATTATTCTAATTAAACAGCCCTTGTGTTCCAGGAGTCATTCTTAAATAAGTAGAAAAAAAAGTCAAACTTTAGCGTAAAGAGCGAGTTATTGAGGAAGGGGCAACCCCCCTCATATACGTAATAATTTCTGTTTGTTTCAAGTTTCGATGTTGCTTCCTACTTTTAGTTGAAAAAGCTTGTTTTTTTTATTTAATCTTTGAAAGTCCAGTATCATCAATCCAGATTTATAATATTTTTTCATGTTTTAGTGTAAAATAAGATTGTGTTGTTGTTTTTTACCAAACACCATAAATCACAACTTCTGGATATATTAGGGTCAGGTGATTGGTTTGTTAACAGCAAGAGTCAACAACATCTTTTTGTTGACTTATCTTTGTCGTTTTATGAACTTCATGAAGTTTATCTCTGAACGATACATGCAAAAAAACAAAATAAAAACTACACAATAAAGGTAATAAATTAGGAAGTAATTCAAAACCTTAGTAGAAAATGGTTAAGCAACATTTAGCACTGAAATGACAGTAGTGACGAGCCCAAGTTTGCCACTGACAAGAGAAAAATTGCATCATTGAAAAAATCTGTCCAAAAATTACTAAATTAGTACAAAAATCACAAACATTGCTAACATAATGAAGGTTTTTCTTTGCTCTTCTGCGAAGGGGAGGGGGTTAATGATTCCTGTCCCTCCCCCTTCTGTGGGTACTCATGTTTGTTTATTCATTCCACTTCTTTACCTTAAGAACAATTACTTTTGTATATTTTTTCTTTTATTAGGACGAATCGCTGGTACTTTGTTACAGTGTTGTTTTTTAAGAGATGTGTAAGTTAATTAATCATGCTATTTTGGCGTGTGCCAAGTTTGCACTTTGGCATTTAGAAGTTACAACTGCTACTATCACTAAAGTACGGGAAACTGTCCGGTGATAATTGGCAGATACCCAATTTGGATTAGCTTTAGAAATTATTACAGGTGTTTTTTGGTCTAAAGGAACCACTAACATTAGCACAATATTATTGAATGGCAGCATAAAATTAAACTTTCAAAACTTTGGAGCAAATTCAACGTTTCTACAAGCACTAAAAAAACTATTAAATTATTTCTATTAAATTTGTATTACCTAAAGTAGAAAATACTTTGCAATAACCATTTTTTGGAACTACGATTATATTAATACAGTTGTTAAGATTTCCCCGGAAGTGTCAAATTCAGGCCTACGGTAGTGATTGGCGATACGAAGAAATCATTGAGTTCAATATCATTTTGTGAATTTTATGGAAGCAGAGAGGGCTAATTGTGTAAGTAATTCATAAAAATGTTTAGGGGGGGGGGGTAAATCTGTCAATTTTTAGATGAAAAAACTAAAAAACGACATTTTCTAGATTAAGATAACACCAAAAATATATTTTTTTGAATATGTGGGGGGACCAGAGGGTGAAAATGCCCCCTGCCCCCCTCCCAATTGATGCCACTGCCTTCTAGTTCTTGAGCAAGGATTTTTCAGTTAGTTGGATATGGACACCCTAGAGCATTGTCAAAGTCAATCTACTGAAGGGCAACGGAACAAAGTTTGCTTGATATTTTACACAGAGCAAGATTGAAACAGAAGTTCATGTATCAAATCTAGATGGCATTATGTTACAACAATAAGAAACACCCATGATTTGAAGATTCAGATGCTCGAAATCCTTTTAGCTTCAATGTTGACCTTGATGTTTAAATACATGCTTGACTTCCAAGCGGTTGTACATATTTTGATGTTTTAAGGTTACATCAAGAACTAGCGATCCCATTGCAGTTTTCACTCTAACCGCATAAACATGCTTCGCCAATTAAAACGACTTTCCTAATAGAAACAAAGGAACATGAAGTTCCAAAAATGATACAGTAGGTTTTAACAGGAAATAGTGAGTCCTAAAACTAAATTTGTTTGTTTACTCTTTTTGCCCGGACTTAACCTAAGCTTCATGTTTTATTTAGAATTTATGAACATCTTATTTCTAAATCCAGCATCTGGCAACAGTGATATCAAACACGTGCCAAGATTCTAAAATTTAATTACAAATCCTGACAAAAGCCTATTTTTACTTAACAAAAGTAAAAAATATTAAAATATTATTCTTTTCACATTACTTGTTTCCTTTTCTCTACTAATATGCTTAATTTGTTACTGCACCAATTTAGTACTAATAAACGCTGCGTGATGACGCATTGAGTTTTGTTTTTATTCTTCGACCCTACACCAACAATAACCTCTCGTTGAAGTTAATCATCAGAACTAGACTCCGGCGCCGCGCCGCCGGTAAGATGTCGGTCGCGCGCCTCCGGGACGATCAATGTTGACCGTAAACATTAATGTGTTCATCAGTCTTAACCAAATCACAGCTTAAATTTACAACAGATTGAGCCTAAATCGAGCCTATTCATGAGTTCAAAACTTCACAAGTCGCTGGCTGGAAACTGGTCTTCTTCGTTATTCATCAAGAGAAGCAGAAATCTGGTAGAAACGAAATGGCTGTGGCGTTTCAAAACCCTTGCATAATAGCTAAAGTATCTATTAGCTATGTATTCTTAACGTAAATAATTATCAAAATTAGTAGTTTTTTTTTCATCGAGCATCACTGCATACAAAACTTCAAATACCCTATCACAAAATTCGTCAGTTATCTGAGTACAAACTTAATATAAGTTTGAACTTAGAAGCTTAATTTTTTCATAATGCCCTTTGCCTATATCTGTTTTGTCACCTTTAAAACAGTTGAAATTGGCAACTTTGATATTGATTGTTTTTTTTTGTTTTTTTGGTCTTTCAGATTACTAAAAATCCTTTCTTGTATTAAAAACTGGTTTTTAATGACAATTTAAAAAATATATTTAATTTTTTTTTTTTTCCTTCTTTATAGAATATATGTCATGTAGGCTAAGGCTGAACTGCTGCTTTTCTTTATTGCTTCTGGCTGCTCTTTTGGATATTATTCATTTTTTCTTTTGGGGATTCATTCCAGATTATAAACTCATAAATACCTAATATCAGCTAAATTATAAACTGTATCTAAAAGGAGTAAATTTATCAAACTAAAAAATACATGATGAACACTTCACATGAGAACACTTCAATTGCAATGAAACAAAAAACACTTAATGGTTTATTCGTTATGAAGAAAAATGAAGTGCCAACTATTTTCTTAGGTAAAAAAAAGTAAAAGCTCATCCGTTTTAAATGTAATTAAATGAAATGATGTGCAGACTGAAGGAGCCCCAAGAAGATGTTGAGATTTTCTTCCTAGTTCGTCACTTTTAATCCAAGCAAAATGTTAGGAGACTTAGTATGAGTTATTGAGATTAAGCTTTGATTTCCAAATGCTCACAAAAATTACCAAAATTAAGAAAATCGCAACAATAAGTCACTTGTGGTCAAAATACCCAAAGACTCCTCTTTGATCCCCACCCAGGCTCAAAGCTTCTGCTATGGTCATATCCATGGAAATCTCCAAAGAGTTTCTTTCTAAAATAGCTTTCAAGCGTAGTTAGGGATATTTAGCCTTTTTTGCTTTTCTTCAAAGCTTTGAAAAAAATGTTATAATATTCCAAATGTTACATTTTGGATACATTACTCTGGATACCATCTTGATAGGATACCGTCTCTGCTTTAAATAAAAAAAAAGTAATTAACTTATTGGCATCCTTGTTTTCAAAAAAAAAATCGAGGGATTATCATTTAAATATGATAGCTCCCTACCCCCGCTCCTTTGGATACCACCTTGATAGGATGCCGTCTCTGCTTTAAATTTTAAAAAAATTCACTTTTTGGCATCCCTGCTTTCAATAGAAAAATTCGAGATATTATTATTTAAATGTAATACCTCCCTACCCCCCCCCCGCTGGATACCACCTTGATAGGATACCGTTTCAGCTTTAAATTAAAAAAATATTTTACTTAATAATTAACAAGGTCACTATATGGTTCAAACAAACACGCAAAAGAACGTTAAACAGCTTAGTCTTCCTTGAAAAAAAAATTGAAGGTATGAGTAAAGAGGTGCAAAGGCAACAACAAAAATGTCGAAATTATTCAGATACACTTCAAATTATTGGAAAACTGAGTGATAGATTCGCCGTGGCATTCAATAAGATCCAAAGAATCTAATTAAAAGGGAGCACACACAAAAGCCAAATTAGGCCAGTAGCCTATTAGAAATCGCAAAAATACCCAAGACAATAAACAAGCCCCAATGCGGGGTCCTGGGTCTATCAAAATATTTCAATGGTTTCCCTGGGAATTTGATATCATTTTCTTCCGTCTCCACTTTAAACGAAAAAAAGAAAATTATCTTTTTTGCATCCCTGCTTTCAATGAATAAAATGAAGTACTATCATTTTAAACTGATAGCCCCATATCCCCCCCCCCCCTATAGACAATAATTTACAATTTTTATGAATCAAGTTTTAGGGGCAACTTCCGTTTCAATCTCAATCTTTAATTCCCCAACCATGTACATAGCTTAGTCTATAGCTAAGTTTTATCTCAATAGAAGGTTTTTTTTGGGGGGAGGGGTAAAATTTTTCAGAAAGAAGATTGTATTTTCTTAATCTATCAGGTGTTCAACAATTGAGTATTGAACATTAAGAAAATCTTATCTAAAAACAGCAAAAGAAAAAAAAAATTCTGCAAACTTACAATTCAGCTTTGGAAACAATCTTTCGGCTATCAATTTCAAAATCCAGCTGAAGGCAGTGAAGGCTGAAGCTGTATAGTAGTGACTATGTTCTATAATACTATTCAATTTGAAAATAAAATTCTTGACTGCGAATGATGTAAGAAATAGCAATTGGGAAACTGCATTCGGAATGATTTAAACTCATTTCATAAAGACGATGCTTTTTATGTCAACATATGAAGAACTGTGTATATTGCGATATTTGCAATTACATATTGCATCTGTCTGGTTTTTATGCAAAGTAACAAAAGAGACGAAAATTAACGAACAAGAGAGTAGGGACGAATTATGGTATGCAAAGTAATATTTGGCAGGAAAGGTCACTGGTGATAAATCGCTAGGGGTGGCACCGTGATTGCGTGATTTTCGGGGAACCAAATTTTTTTCGGGGTGACGCATAGATTTTCGGGTAAATACCCAAAAATTCGGGGATAGTTCAAGCCCTGCTTGATTTCTAATCAGGAAAATTGGAATACTAAACCACAAGAGAAAGAAAAGCTCGGAATTTGCGGTTGACGCAAAAAAGAATTGCCGCAAAATTAATTTAAAGTCAGCCGAAGGCCACCACCTCTGCCGGTGGCGGCGCGCCTGAAGCGTGCCAGCGGCGTAGCGATACTTCGGAGACGGTCGAACGGGCTTCTCGTCGGCGGCATTTGGTCGACCCTTCGGCGCGGCGCCGAGGTCTAATCAGAACTGCTTTTCTGTTGAAACCGAAATTGCGGTGAATATAGACCACGGAAGACCCCTAAAATGATGATGGTCGGGGGAGCAGATTTTCCGAAAGATTGTCTTTGGCATACCCGAGAGTGGCTATGCATGTTGTAAAAAATAACCGCTTTTAGTTCATGACTAAATCCAGAGGAACAAATTTTCAAATGAGAAAGGGGATTCAGGTAATTTTTTTTCCTGATCTTTTTTTTTTTGTTATAGGTCATATCCCGAAATAAAATGTGCAGAGAATGATGAAAGTAGAAATAAGGAGAATCAATTAAAATCTCAGAAATACGAGATCCAGCAGTAGCCCGAGAAGATTTTCTCCCTTTTGTTTACATTGGTTACAGCCAGAAGCGCCACTAACCATTTTCTAGGCGAGAGGTGGGCAAGGGATATTACCAATTAGCGTTTTATTTTTACTGAAGGGTGAGTTATGTTGCAACTAATTTACTCTTCTTTTTTTTACCAACATAAACTGATCTTCTGCGAGTAAGTTTAAGTCTATTATTCCCATTAGCCTATTGTAACCACAGGTATTGATTTCAAATTTAATATGATATTTTCTCGAAGTGTTTTTTTTTTTTTAATCATAGGTAACATTCGGATATATGTGCGCACAAAATATTGCAAAATAAAAGGAAAAAAGCAAAGTTTCCTTTCATATACATAAAACTATTTAAATTTCCCTTCATACTTATCTGTGGTAAACATTACATTCTTCTCAAACCAAAAAGGCCTATACCCTCGTAAATTTATTTCTTTATTGCAGTAAAACAAAACCCTTAAAGAATGCAACTTCAAGCAATAAAATCTATTAAAATGGCGGCTTTATCTTAAGTTACTAAACTGGTTATCACTTAGTTAAGTTAAAGTGAAGCAAAAGACCACTTACATTTGCTCCAGGTTCCCCAGGCTCTCCTTTTAACCCCCTTCGCCCTCGTCTTCCAGGTGGGCCCATTGGACCTGAAATAATAAAATCTGCTAAAAAACCCGAAAAAAGTACTGTCACATTATACCTGTTCCTCAGTCAGATAAGCAAGGGTGTGAAATCGGGAAATATTTTTTAAAACTTTTTTGGAGGCTTTTAGTCACTTTTTAAAAGTAGGGAAGTGCCCTGGTCTCCTATAGGGATGTCCCTGTTTTGTCACATTTCCGATTTTAGTGACTTTTAGCACTTGAGTCAGCAGGAGAATATTTCGTATGGAAGAGGGCTGATTAAACAAAATTGGCTGATTTTATCGAAACCAAACTTAAATTGGTTGGTCCTTCTTCTTTATTCGTTTCGTTTTTATTTTCATCGTCAAACAGAAGAGGGGTAGTAGGTAAGGTAAGGATGGCTTTGAAATCTTGGATTGGCGGAGAGCACTATACCTTTGATCATGGTTGCAGTATTGCAGTAGTAGCTGCCACCTAATAAAGAGCGAACCAGAGCCCGTAGTAATCAATGGTTTAAATGCGCGTTTTCTAAGAAACTGCCGGGTGGGAAACATTTTCAATGGATATTTATTCAGGAATATTAACCATTTTTTAAAATCAGAAGAACGACGATTTGTGATTATTGAACAAATTCTTCAGAATTTCGAAAAAGAGCTTGAAAACCGTAAAATACGACGCAGAATTAAATAACAATTAGACAGCTGAAGTTACTGGAATCGAACAAAAAAGATCATATCACAGCAAAGTGCAGTTTTCAGCCATTTTGTACCACCAAACATCGATTTTTGCACAAAGAGGGCCAAAATACTGGGGAACAAAAATTCTAAGATATCCAACCAATTTCAATGTTTAAAATCCTAAGACAGAGGTACACAGTTCCCCCTTGAAAATTGAGGATAAACGCATTTTAGCAAGGGTACTTTAAAACTGCTTCCTCTTTTTCCTCCAGAAATAGTTGTAATTAATTAAATGTCCTAAATAATCGCAAACAGACATAATTTGAAAAAAAATTGGAAGTTCTAGCGCCTTCTTCAAGCCACAAAAGCGATGGCATCGCAACAAAGGACCATTTTCGGCCAAAAGACCAGTGAGTAGAAATTCTGAGACAGCTAATCTAACGGAAACTATTTAAAAGCCATCCATAAAATCCACGGTCTGAATGCACGTATTTCTATATCTGTAAAAATCTGAAAAACTAGTGCTTTACTCAAAACTGAGCTTTTATAGAGAATTCATTAAAAAACCTTTTTCCATAAAAAAAGATTTCAAAGAAAAGTAAAGAGCTCCACTACACCAAAAATAAGTAAAAATGAAGTAAAAAAAGCTTCCAACCGAAAACTACCACAAATCACAGTCAATAAATAAATGAAACCAAAATCGGACAAAAATTACAATGAATAACCCAGTCAAACTCAAAACGAGCAAAAATTAGCGTTAGTAGGGCTAAAAAAAACCATGCCTTCTCAAGACCTGACCATAGTTTGCATTTTAATGAGAAAAAAAAATATATGCATATATACATATATATATATATATATATATATATATATATATATATATATATATATATATATATATATATATATATATATATATATATATATATATATATATATATATATATATATATATATATATATATATATATATATATATATATATAAATATATATATATATATATATATATATATATATATATATATATATATATATATATATATATATATATATATGTATGTATATAGCCTATATATATAAAAGTTTTAATATTTTATTTATTTATTAAAGTTAAAAATATTAAAACATTTAAACTGTATTTTGTTTTCAGTAAAGTGCAAATTATGTTCTGGTCTTGAGAAGGCATAAGGATTTTCAGCCCTACCCATATTAATTTTTGCTCGTTTTCAGTTCGAGCCGATTATTTATTGTAATTTCTCTTTGTTTATTATTGACAAAGTTTTTTTTTCATGAAAAAAACTGTATTTTCTATAAGAATCCATAGTTTGGCTTGCTATTGTATGTTGGAGAAACTGTTTTCAACAGTTTTTAATCCTAACATAAATAGTATTGTTTAATTTGATTTTATACCTCCCAAGTTGACGGGAAAAGTAAAACTTAATATCATTCCCAAAACATTCTGTCTATGCTCTTTGACAACCTGGATACACATATACTCTTTTGATTTATTTAAATTGCAAGAGCATATGCAGTACTAGTAGTAGCCTTGAAAGTTTCGACAAAATACCCCCAGTCGTTCCAGAGATATTGCTGAGGTGTATTATGGGCAACCATACACGTAGTGCCTTTTAATTTAGTTTTAAAGCAACATTAAGTTTTAAAACACAATGGGTCAATTGTATAATTTTGGGGGACTGACATACCCAATATTCCTAGAGACATAGTTGCTGGACCGTTCAACTATGCTCAACAAAATGGCTGTCTCAAACTTTTGACTAGATGTGTTTGGAAAGTGAATGGGCTTCTTGCCCTCCAAACTTTTTTACTCTTAAATCAGGTACTAGGACTTATAATTTTGAACCGAGTTAGCTCCTTTAAAAGTTTCAATGATATTTCTAGCTATTATAGAGCGGCACAGCATATTATGGTATTACTTATATGCCCTTTTGAAAACCTGCATGTATATAGTTTTTGGTTTAATTGGAACTCCCCCTAAACGTTACCTAAAAGTTTCACCTTAATACCCGTAGCGTCATGAATTACTGTAACTATAGTGGTAGTATTAGCCTACTATTATAAACATAGTGCCTTCTGGCTAGTTCAAAATCCGCCACAACTTATCCTTAAATGTCCAACATAATAATGTAAGTCGTTCTTGAGATATTGCTTTGTCACCTTTTTTAAAATCCACATGCTTATAGTTTGTTTTGATTTAGTTCAACATTCGCCAAAATATTCCTTAAAAGCTTCACCCTAATACTCTTAGCTTGCGTAGTAACAACAGTTGTAGTAGCTATAGTAGCAGCATGCGCATAGCACCATTGGTTTCTTCAATATCCCCATCAACACACGCTGAAGGCTTCAACTTAATACCATCCATGGGCGTAGGGAGGGGGTAGGGGGGGGGGGGCAGCGGCCCCCCTAGACCTTCAAATTTACATTAGATATGGCTAAAAAACCAGATGGTTTGGAAAAAGCAGTTGATAAAACTCCATCACACTATCGACTGCCCCCCCTAGACAATATCTGCCCCCCCCCCCTAGACAATATGCTGCCTACGCCCATGATACTGTAAACCTCTCTTTAGTTCTTTCTTTGTATGCCTTCTATATTGGCAGATGTAATGGCTTACGTAAATTCCGAAGATAGACAATAAACGGTACATCGTCTTTATTAAATAAAGTGAGTAAACACAAAGAGAAAATAAGTTAGCACAAGAACAACTAGCTATGACGAAGGGGATAGATGGACTCACTTTAGAAGTGAACCAATAATATAACTTTCCTAGAACGGAAGTTCCAGGCCTGGGAACGACCCCTTTCCCACGACTAGCTTTAGTCTCAAGAGCCCCCCCCCCTGGACCGCTATCGTTGACACATAAATGCCCAACTAACTAAGAAATGAGATACCTGGAAAAGCTTCTCAAATTGATGTTAAATACTTTACAGATTCCCCCCCCCTGTTTTTAGTTAAATTTCCCAAATTTGGCTTATCCCCTTCTCATTAAACCCCCAAACTTTAATTGAATTCAAAACATTCCCTTCCCAAATTATTCACTTCTCGCCTACTAACATTCTACAGCATGTACTAGTAAACAATTACATAATACAAACACTACACACTACTTGCATAAGTAAAAACTTACATAGTATAAATGAACCATACTAACAACCGTAGTCAGAAACTGGATACTTTAACACTTCATTTTTCTTTATATACTATAAAATAGACTTTTTCCCCATCCCCTGACTTTGATGAGGACAAGGAAAGTTGTGGTTATGCATAAACCTTTAATTAGGGCAAAAGGAATGACCGAGAATGGCTAATTTATCCTGAAAATACCAGTGACAAATAAATGAAATTGCAGAAACTTTAAAAATCATACCATGCTGCAATGACGTTAAGATATTATTCCCAATAAAATCCTCGGGGTTTTATTGCTGCGGAACGCCTCGGTTTAGACCTATTTGGTTTTGCTCTACTAACTTGTGGTTCGACAAATGGCAGTACTACTGTTGATATCTCTACATAACTATTAGCGCTACGCATTAAAACCATCCCGTGGGGCATCAACCTCATCCCACGGGACCTCAAAACCAGCCCCCTTTCCACCCTTCTTTTTATCATCCCACGGGACGTCAAAACCAGCTACATTTTCATTGGTAGCCAAACTGCCCTGCGAGGAATCAGTACCATCTCGCAGTGCAACAAAAAAAAACCACCCCGTGAGGCATCAGTACCATCCCACGGGACCTTAAAACCAGCTCCCTTTCCCTGGGTAGCCAAACCGCCCTGCGAGGACTCAGTACCATCTCGCAGTGCAACAAAAAAAAAACATCCCGTGAGGCATCAGTCCCATCCCACGGGACCTCAAAACCAGCTCCCTTTTCCTGGGTAGCCAAACCGCCCTGCGAGGAATCAGTGCCATCTCGCAGTGCCTTCTAATTATCATTGAGTCCAAATTTCACCCTCGTCAGCGCAGAAATAAATTCATCGGAAAAAGAAGACGTGTCTTCTTTCCCCACTCCCTGTTTTATCTGTTTATATTGTATTGCAACCTTATACGCATCACCTAAACAAAAAAAAAATTCTGCACTATTATCTAACAAATACCGTTTGTAGAACGGTCTGATCCTCTCATTGAATAAATTAAGAGCAAATCTTCCAAGGACTACACCATCATCCCTTGTTTCTAAGGACACCCTACATGATCTTCTTAAATTTTGCATCCTTCTATAGAATAGATATGCCCTTTCATCCTTAAATTGAGTCACGCCTACAAACTCTGCAACCATTTCGCCAACTATTTTGCCTGGAGCATATGTTATAAGTAATCCACGTTTTAAACTTGAAAAATTTATAATCGAGGGGAGTCAAATAAAAGGAATGGAAATATGCCATTTATCCTCCACTATTTTACAAAATCAAAAGCAACCTTTTTGTTATATCCAGATTCTGCCGGATCAAATATAGAAATAATAACTGACATATTGATATCAAAATTTGAAAAAGCAATTACTATAAAAATTTAAATATTGATATTAAAAACCTTTTTTTTTTTTTTTTATTTTATGGACGCTAGATTTTGGGAAAAAAAATTAAATTTTAAAGACAAGGGTAAAATAAAATTTAATTGGTTCTTTAGCCGTATTAAATCACTTACGAAAGATAATATGTCTCAAATCCAATTGCAGTTGGTCTCAATTAAAACACAAGCATCAAATGGAGTCACAATTGAGAATTAATTTTCGATTATCGAATTCAAAAATGTTAAACATTGGTTGAAAACTGTCAAATGTAGATCACACTTCGACTGTATAAAATCAGGTAAAAAAAAACACACCACACATAGAATGGCTAACTGAAGATAGCAATCGCTGGGGGTCTCTTAGTTTCTGAAACTTTGTTTAGTAGGTAAATTCTATTGCGAGGAAATCCATAGTATCCATGGTGCAACAGGCGATTTCAAATGGTCATTTAAAAGAAAATGCTTTTCAAGAAAGTACTTTGAATAAAAGAAGGTTCAATACCTCGTGACGTTTCGGTGTCTTATTAATCAGTCTTTTGTAGTATTTGCAGCTCAATATCACAGTCTGGTAGCGGGTGAAATACTCTTCAATATGTTGCCAGTATTTAGCATAAGATGTCGTAAATACTTATAACGGTCACTCAAATGTCACTTGGAGGTTTTCCACTAGTGATATACGCTCCACTAGTTTTAACCGCTTGCCACCACTCTGTAAACCACTCTGTCTAGTTCTTTATTTGTATGCCTTTTATATTGGCAGATGTAATGGTTTACGTAAATTCCAAAGATAGACGATAAACGTTGGTACATGGTCTTTATTAAATAACGTGAGAATACACATAGAGAAAATAAGGTAGCATAAGAACAACTAGCTACAACGAAGGCAAAAGATGGACTGTCTTTAGAAATTAACCAAGAATATAACTTTCCTGGAACGTAATTTCCAGGCCTGGGAACGAAACCTTTCCCACGAATAGATTTAGTCTAAAGAGCCCCCCCCCCCCCTGGACCGCTATCGTTGACACATAAATGCCCAACTAATTAAGAAATGAGATACCCGGAAAAGCTTCTCGAATTGATGTTAAATACTTTACAATACCATCAACTGTTTCTGAAGCATTTATGATACATCCTCTTGACAACCTGTGCAGGCATAGTGTGTTTCGATTTAGTTCCATACAGCTTCAATATATCTTAAATTTTTCGCCTTAACACCCTTAGTTTTAATAGCAGAAGTAGAAGTAGTAGCAGTATAATTAATAGTAGTAGCCCAAGCTTTAGTGGCAGTAGTAGCAGTAGAAGTAGTAATAATAGTAGTAGTAGTATGAGTAGAAACAGTAGCAATAGGATACAAATATTTGGATACAAACTTTTGGTTGGTTCAAGATTCCCCACAACAAGCCCTGTTAGTTTCAACTTCACGAAAAACCCTATACGCCCAGGGCATAACTGCCAACCCATGCCCCTGGACTCTGGGGGGTTTTGTCCACCCCGAAGGCATTGTTATATGCTCTTTGGACTATTGCGGACAGAATTACTATCTCACAATTTCGATCGGATACGTTTGGGGAAAAGAGGTGTCAGGGAGGGGGGCTAGTTTCCCTCCATTAAGTTTGACTCTTAAAAGGGAATTAGAACTATAAATTTCCAATCAAATGAGCCTCCTATAAAAGCTCACAGGACCACTCCTTCCATCAGATTTTATATGAACCCGGGGCATTACTAACAACCCTTGCCCCCAAACTCTGGGGGATTGTATCTACCGCAAAGGCCTTGTTGTGTGATCTTTGGACCGTTTATTGAACATATGGCTATCTCAAAATGTCTATCAAATGCATTTCAGGAAAATTCGACGTATGGGAGGGGGTAGCTGTCCTCCGATCACTTTGACTCTTAAAAAGGACACTAGAAATTCTGATTACCGACCAATGAATCCCTCAAAAGTTTATACGACCAGCTTTTCTGTAAAGACCTTATATGCCCCCAGGACATAACTTACAACCCTTTCCCTGAGGGTTGTGGGGGGGGGGTATCATCCTCAAAGACATAATTTCTGGACCTTGCAACTAAGCTGAACAAAATGACTATCTCAAAATTTAATTGGATGTGTTTGGGGAAATGATGGGCGTGGGGGCTGGTTGCCCTCCAATCACTTTCAACTATGAAAAAGGGCACTAGTCCTTTCAATTTTCAATTGAAAGAGCCCCTTTCAAAATTTCTACGACAACTCCTTTTATACGAAGTGCCCTGGTCTAAATAAAATAAAATAAAATAATTAATTGTGCCCACATCGCTCTTTACTTAGGCAGCGCTATAGAGTTGCCTATGATGCCAATTGTACACTAAAAGTTATCGATATTATTACCGGTTAAAGACTATTGAGAGCCTCGTAAATTAGTTCATTTGTTTCTTGCAGGCTATTTATAGATTTTTCTGCTCCTAATAGAATGTCCTGTTTTATTTCGGTTAGTTTTCAGCAAATCACTAGCTTTCAGAACTCTACCAATATACTACATAAATATCAAGAGTCAGTGTATTTGAGCTAGTAATAAACTAAAAGCAATAATTTTTGTTCGTTCTAAGCCTCAATTTCGCTCTTTACTTTCATCAGCTGAGCCTTGTCTTTTTTAAACTAATTTTGCCCTGAGCCAAAAAAGTTAATAAAAGTGTGAAACTATATATTCAACTTCAATAATTTTCCGAATGAAGATACATCCTCTTGATTCTTAGCTATTATCTAGAAGGGCTCGACCAAGATTTGTGAATTAATTGTCGGTTACGAATTCGTTTGCTAGGGAGGTGTGTACAATTCAGTGACTTATCGAGACATCTTTCGAAAAGAGAGCCATCGCCCATTCATTGAATATGCCAAGAATTTGTCAATTTGACAGAATCGAATTTAAGGATATTAGAATACACAGACCCCATAATTAATCGCCACATTAAAGAGAAATTTCACATGGTAGTCTGTGGCAGTGACTATTGTTAAATTTGACCTTGAGATCTCGTATTCAATGTAGGCAATTACACGTGACTTTAAAACCTTAAAATATTGCAAGCCTTGCATAATCCCTTACAAATGTGCAAGTATGCACATTTGTGCAAGGCACAGATGTGCAAGTGTGCAGATCTCCTCCTTAAAAGGTAGAGATGTGCAATCAAGCAAGGACACATTTCAAATCCTTGAGCATTTTAGCTATTTTTTTTTTATTTTGATTCACCGTCAACAACATGCAATGCTGACTATAGACCAATTTGCTAAGTATGAAACTAAACTCTGACAATGACAGTCCGTGAGTGACAGCAGGCATGCACATAAAAAATTCATTTCTGTGATAAAGAAGTTTGAATCACGGTTGCAGCGGCAGCTGCAACCTAGTTAAGAGCGAACCACAGCCCATAGTAATCAAAAGTTGGAAAACGCGTTAAAAATAAACTGCCTAGTGAGAAAAAATCGAGATCTAACACTGAATCAGGAACGGTAACTATTTTCTCAGTTAATCTTAAAAGTAAAAGTTTATTGCGAAAAGAAATTTATGGCGATTTCAAAAGAGCCTGAAACCAGTGGCGGATCCAGGGGGGGCGAGGGGGGCACGCGCCCCCTAACGAAGTCTAAAGTAGTGTAATTTACTTAATTAATTAAACTTGCTCCTTAAACTTGCGTTGATTAAACTTGCTCCTAACGCAAGTTTATCGGATCAACCTATTTTACGCCCCCCCCCCTAAGAAAATCATGAATCCGCCCCTGGCTGAAACCCCTTGAAAATAGCATTAGATCGAAATAAAAAGTTTGCCATCAGGATCGGCATGGTCCAAAACCTTTTGAAGAATAATTAAAGTCCCCCACCTTGAAAACCAAGGAAAATGATTTTTTTTCATGGGTAGTAATGATGTCTCCTTTTTTTCTTTCTTTTCTTTTCACCAGGGCTAGCGAATGACCAGAACATCATAGAGAGATGTTTAATGGCTCATTCGAATGAAAATTAAATTTGCTAGTGGTCTTTTTAAGTGACCAAAAATATTAAAGGGCAAATAGCCCCCCTCCCCCTCCCCACAGGCCCCCTCCTCCAAACTATCCCTATACAAATTTAGATACCTATTTTGTTTAACATAGTTCAAAGGTCCAATATATATGGTTTTGATGATAATATGGCCCTCCATAGTCCTTGTGGAAGGGCTGTATGTGGTATCGGGCGTATCGATATTGCGCGTATCTGTATCGTGCGCACTGGTATCACATGCATCGTATCGGGAATATCGGTATCGATATCCGTTGTTTTTTTAGTCATTTTCTAGACTCATTTTTTAAAGCATCTCCCTGCAAGGCATCATGGTTGCAGCGGTAGCTGCAACCTAGTAAAGAGCGAACCACAGCCCATAGCAACCAAAAGTTAAAAAACGCGACTTGAAAAAAAATTCCTAGTGAAAAAGAAATTACCATCTAACACTCAGGAATGTTAACTATTATTTCGGTTCGTCTTAAAAGTAAAAGTATATTGCGAAAAGTAATTTATTGTGATTTCGAAAAAAAGCCTCAAACCCCTCTAAAATGGCGTCAAATCAAAATCAAAAGTGTACCATTGGAATCAACATGGCCGAAAACCTTCTAAAGGGAAATTACAGTCCCCCTTTTTGAACAACAAGGAAAATCATTTATTTTTGCATCGGTAGCACTGATCTGTCCCCGTTTTTTTTTTTTTCTTTCTTTCATATTTTTTCAACAGGCCTAGCGGGCTACCAGCACATCATAGATAGATGCTTAATGGCTCATTCAAAAGCTATTGCTCATATCTACGTCTTTCATATAAATTCCACCAACAGCAAGTTCCAAATGGCATTAAAAACGGCACTTCTGGTGTCATGTCTCAAGTGGTAAAGCTGGGGCTATTGGGCTAGCAGAACTTATAAGAGTGATGTTTAATGACTCATCTGAAAGCTATTGCTCTTATATACGTGCTCTTGTTTTCAGCTCTGAAGTACAAAACAGGTACTATTGCAATAGTTATGTTCCAAAACCCTCACCTGGAGGTTCACAAGAACTCCTCCCGTACACTCCCCTCCCAGCCCCCTTAGTAAGTTTCATAAATCGTCTGCTCATCAGTAAGCTACTGACACACTAGCAGGCTACCACACCATCATAGATAGATGTTTAATGGCTCAATTAAAAGCTATTGCTTATATTTACTAGTTTTTTTTTTAAAAATTCTATCGTCTATTAGATTTCACAGATCTTAATGTTAACTAGTTTCTGAGGAGAATTTACAATGAACTCTTTGTCATGGTTGAAGCATTAGCCGCAACCTAGCAAAGAGCGAACCACAGCGCATAGTAACTAAAAGATAAAAAATGTTATAATGGTCGTTTTTTCTTCTTTTTTCCAGGCCTAACGGGTTACTAGAACATCATAGAGAGATTCTCAAGAGTTCATTCAAAAGGTATTTCTCATATATACGTGGTTTATATAAATCCGTCGTGTGCAAGTGCCATATGGCACGAAAAGACACTTTTTATGCCGTTTCTCGAGGGGTGGAGTTAGTGGGCTACAAGAACATCTTAGATAGATTTTTGATAGCTCATATAAAAAAATATTGCTCATATTTACGTTTTTCCTATAAATTCCACCGTCTGGAGGTTTAAATAGCACTAAAACGGCACTTTTGGTGTGATGTCTCAAGTGGAAAAGCTAGGGAAAGTGGGCTATCAGAACTTTTTACAGTGATGTGTAATGGCTCATTTCAAAAATGATCCTCGAGTCTACGTGGTTTTGATCGATTCTACCAGTCGTAAGTGATAAATAGCGTTTACAACTACATTCTTGGAGCCGTTTCTTAAGTAGAAAATATTGGAAGCATAAACCGGTATTACTGTAGTAATTGTTATCCAAACCCTTAACCGGAGATTTGCAAGAACATTTCCTGCAACTTCCTCCTCCAGCTTCCCTTAATAAGCTACGCAATTAAAGTCCTACGCACACCAATATATTAAATTACAGTATTAGACGCGTGGTTCTGTCAGTACAGCGCTCGACTTCAAATTAGATTATCATGCGTTCGATTCCAGCTTGGATTTTTTTTTTTTTATTATGGTTTGGTTCTTTTTATGATTACTTTTCAGATAATCCACTATTCTTGCAAACGTGATGCACTCATTTTTTAAGGCATATCCCGGGGAGGCTGAATTTAAACCTAATACTCATATCTACGTGCTTTTTATCAATTTACCTTTTGGTACCACTTCTTAAGTGGTAGAGTTTGGAAAAATAAAACGGTACCATTACAATAATTATGGCCCAAAGCCCTTAACTGGAGGTTTATAAGAACCCCTCACATATACTTCCCATCCAGACCCTCTTAGTAACTTTTATAAATCGCCTACTCATCTTAAAAGTAAAAGTTTATTGCGAAAACAAATTAACTAAAACTAAAAACTTTTCAACTAAAAATCAACCAAAAATTAAGCTTGATTGATCAACAGTTTTGAATTGAACCTTCAAATTTCCCTCTGCGATGAAGCCTGTGTGCTAGGTCTAACGGCGATAATTGAGGGGAATGGACGTCCTTGCCCCCATAGTTTTTGCTCTTGCCTAGGATTTGAGAAACACCCTCTTTTGGTAATTTCATTGGAAAAGGCACTTGTTTCATTTTTAAAAATTGGGAAAACAACCGAAAGTGCACTTTGTGGGAATGCGCTATAAAGTCAAATTTATAAAAAGTGATTATTTATAAATATAAGCTTTTAAATGAGCCCTTAAACAGCTCTCTTTTGTTACAGTAGCCTTCTGGTTTCTGCTAGTCAGTAGGTGATTTATAAAGCCCTGTCTTCATTATGGCTTTTTCAGGCGAAGTCAGCCGAGTAAAAACAGCTTTTTGCTCATCGAAAAACAAACGTTCCTGAAAAACATGCATTGTTTTGTGGAGTAGGGATAATGAACTTTATGTTATAGACTGAAAGTTTGTCTTAGCTGTCAAGGTTGTTTGCAGTATTTCCTAGAGGTGTCTTACCTCCCCTAGATCGATGATAATTAGAAATTATATTAACAATAAGTTTTCAACTGAAACTAAGAAGTGGAATTAAAACTTAAAACGAACATACGTCATTCCGTATAAATAAAAAGATTATGGCAGCGTTGTTTCTATATTAAATTTTAATAAAAAACGAACAAAGATTAATTTAAAAAACAAAGTTTTCCCGAGGGAAGTAAAGAGCGAAGTTAAAACTTAAAACGGACAAAACATATTACTTCACAGTCTATTTAATACATATCAATAAAACTGGCACAAATAAACCAACTAATTATATTTCCCTATACTTTTAGGATTATACAAAACTAGCGCTTTTCTAAAAACACAAAATAATATAGGAGTTTTTGTACAGTAAAAGCAAACAAATTAAGGACACTTTTTACAGAATAAAGATATTACTAATCGCTTTTAGGATCAATCCCTTTTAAGATAAAGCAACAATCCATTTTAGGATTTTGCTTTATTTTTTTTACGTTTAATTTGCTTAAATTCAAATTCTAAATGCCAAAACTTTTTCAGTTAGCCTAGATTAAAAATTTTTACTGAAAGCTTGGTTATCAATCTAGTTTGCCCCCCTCTTCCACCCAGAACAAAAATATAGGCTAATAACAAAATGTTTATTTTATTATTTTTGTCACATTTTTATTTATTGGATTATAAGAGTTGCTCTTAGTTTAATTGTGTCCTAGCCCCCCTGTCCTAGCCATTGTGTCCTTCTGCATAATGGCTCAGTTCAATGACTGGCTCTCGTTTTGGTTCTGAAAAGGACATGTCATGGTTACTTTTTACTAGCTTTAGAATTTGTATCATAGATTGAAATTCACTGTTGTATAGAGAGAAATAATCAGATTTCCAGAGTTCATATTATGTCTTATTTGATCTTCATTTCAAGTATTACTAAAGCATATTTCTTACCATTTAAGACTGTATATTACCCATTATTGGTATTATAGCAGGCAAGACCAAAATGCTGCTTGATAAATCAATCCAATATTTCTGTATGCTGTTCAATTGCTTCGCGGTTATTAAAAAAATATCTAGTTTTACGCTTATGTTTTTCAGATAATTTTAATTGTCTACTGAAAGTTACTGTTGCCACAACTGGTGTAAGACTACGAAAAGCTTTATAGATTCGTTTAGTCTTGTCAAGCTACATACTCACTTTTGACACTTAAATCAACAATCCTGTTTTTTAAACTTGACTTTTGTGTTTTCAGTAGAGCTCTAGTTTTGTATAATCCTAAAAGCATAGGGAAACATAATTAGTTGGTTTATTTGTACTAGTTTTATTGATATATATTAGATAGACTGTGAAACAATAATTTTTGTCCGTTTCAAGTTTCAACTTTGCCCTTTAATTCCCCCAGAAAAACTTTGTTTTTGTTTAAATTAATATAGAAGAAAGGATGAGAGTTCATCAACGCCCCCTCCAAAAAACAACAGGTTAACTATTGGGGAAGAGATAAAAATCTGGAAATTTCAGGGGAAAATACAGACTTCAAGCCTGTCTTTCAGCTACTATCAAAATTATAACAAATGCTCTTCTTAGATAACAATAAATTCGGTACTGTTCTAAGATACGGGAAACACGCGATAAATGATGTTTGGTTAATGCTAATGAAATAAAACAAAATAGGATAAAAATATAATAGTTTAGAAACAAATTTCGGCTATATAGTTGCGCATTAAGGGGGGGGGCGGTGGGGGTAAAGCATAGCATATATTAAATACGCAACCTAACCTAACCTTTACCCCAAACCTAGGTACCTTTTAGTCCCGCTCAACCCCCCAAAAAATAAAGTTTAATTATAGTTCCCGGAGTGAGAAACCCTTTGTAATGCCTATCTTTATACAGCGTCTCATACAAGTACCGGGTATTGGCTATCTGAGCTTTGCTTTTCTCGACGCGTGTTTCCCGCTTTTTAGAACAGTACCACAAATTCTAACGCACCAGCCAGGAAAAAATGCCAAAACTCATAAACAAAAAATGTTAACACTTAATTTTACTGTGGATTTTTTTTTCCATTTATATTTACTTTTACATTACATGTTGAGTGGCTTATATTTTATAAGCTTCGTAATCTGTAAATATTGCTTCAGTTGTCAAGCCTTTTTTTTGCAAGCTTGGCGTCAAATTTGTTAAAAACCACGACTTTTAAAGTATTTAAATTACGCTAGTATGTTTTTTCCTTATCGAAAGAAAGATTGATATGTAAAATCAGCAGAAATTATGCTGAATTTATAAAAATTATAAGACAAAGTCTATGACTGCGAAGATAATTTAGGAGGTTGGGCTCAAAGCCGCCCCTGGCATACGTGCTTGACATATATGCGCAAACATTCTTATGCGATTGAGCCAGTTTCATTTTCTCTTATTTGCTTTCAATTTATGCCTTTTCTTCGCTTTCAGAAAAATCTGTGGTTTTTTTTCATGAATAAAACGGACATAGAACAAAGAAAATTTTACAGAAGAAAAAGAATAAGCTATCTAATTTAGAGATCATCATTTGGAATGCTTATACTAAAACTACAAGTAACGCGCAGTTTAAATTCAATATACTTTAAAAGTGTGGAAATAGGGAGTAGCCATAAATGTGTCCTCCCCTCATAAGTGTATCAAATTTACAGGGATGACCATATCGACGAGAGTTAGTGGACCTCGCTTTCAACTATCGTGACACGAAAGAATTGTGATAACAAATAGGCATGAGTTCCATAACAATTTTTTACTTTTCAATTATTTCTACAAAAATATGTTGGTATCAGCGAAGACAAAATCAAGTACCGACTTCCACTAATGAGCAATAGCGAAATGTATTAAATATAAATTTTATATATCTGAAATTTTTTATGCGTTGATGTATGTTGTGCAAAAATTAATACATTTTCATAAAAATTGTGTAGGATAATATCAGCATTGCACCGACAAAAAATAAAAAATAAAAAAAATAATCAAACCTATATTTAGAGCCAATGATAGAGAGGGGTAAACAAAAATAAGGAAAACATATTTCACTCCAGAGTAACCCAGAAATGCGAACGATTTTTCAATCCTGTTTTTCTTATAGCTGAAAATTTATTTTGAGATTAAGATTACACACCTACGTGGCTGGGTCAATTCACAAAAATTTTTAGTAGAGGAGGTATATGTATTTTTCAATATCTAGGGAGGACGGGGGTAAGTTTGTCAACTTATCATTTTTTTCAATAAAATACCCTCTAAAAAGGTACTTTTCAAAACCTGGGGGGAATCTCTGGGGGTACAACCCTGCCACCCCACCCTAATTGAAACCACTGTTTCTTCCTCATATATTTCATTTTATAGGTTTAGATACTTCTTAAAAAATTACGCAGAGCCTAATAGATATAAAATCTTTTCACTTCCTCTTTAAAGAATTCAGTTTACGAATATCCAGACGAAGAAAAAACGAGTGGTACCACATTAACATGTAAGATGATAGTTCTGTAACACCTTGTTATTTGAGTGCGATTTCCATCAGTAAATAAACCTTTTCCATATTCAATGATCATCCGATACAAAAAATGAAGTGATTAAAATCCCCAGCCAATCGCTTGAGCAATTAGACCGAGGTTCATTTTCACCCCCATCCATTGAAATGGAATTTAAGGCTTGGATTGATTAGTGACTGACGTTAATGAAGGTCTAAAGTGAGTGGGAGCGGAAGATCAAGGGATTGAAAAGGGGATTCTTGGCATTCATTTGGCTTTAACATAACTCTCATGACAAGTGGATTAATAGCTGGTTCCTATTTGAATTGAAAATATGTGTAGACTTGGAAGTTCGTCTTCGATGATATTATTTAACCACTATATTCATGTCAGAGCAGGGTAATTGATTCAAGCGAATCTTTTACTTCGCACAAAAGACCCACTACTTATTTAGCTAATAATTCAATACTGTTTGTACCCAGCAGCACATTATTCTTATTATGTTTAAGAGATAATTACTTGGCAAAAAAAAAAAAAAAAACAAAAAAAAAAAAACAAAAAAAAAAAAAAAAAACCAAAACTCTCGTCCTAATCCAGCAATTGAGACAAATGTGCACTTGAACGAGGCTCTCACCTTACACATCCATCCAACTACTCAGGACCAAAAAGTATACCCAAGTCGTTGTAAAATTACCCCCACAAGCACCTGAAATATAGCAAAAAATTTACAAGTAAAACCTTCCATTTAGGGCTCATCAGAAGAATACCACCGGCCTTAACAGGTTTCGAGGCTTTACATTCTTTACCCAGCACGGTGGCGCCTCTACCATAAGATCTATATGGTAACCCTATGTCAGGTCAAACCTGTGAAATACATGCATACCAGTCAAGCTATTAGAAATTACATACAAAAAGTGTTTCAATGCTTCCACAATCAACTCCCAGAGGTCACTGAGAGACCATTCTGGAACAAACGAACACACGTCCAGATGTATCTTTTATTGGTATCTGGACCAATTACCAATTTAAAGCTCCTCAAGCTTGTTTGAAACCCCTAGTAACTCAAACTGCGAGAAATTATATTTAAATATCTTTTTTAAAATAAATGATAAATTAACCAAATAATCATCAATTTCAGGTAAAACCTGGACCAGGGTTAAGGTCCGTCGGGGAGGAATTTTTATGATTCCTCCACCAGCACTAGATCCAACCTGGATTCATATTATGTTTAAGAGATAATTACTTGGCAACAAAAAAAAAAAAAAAAAAAAAAAAAAAAAAAAAAAAAAAAAAAAAACAACTGTCGTGTAACAATTCGTTCAGAATTCAGTTCAATTTAAAGCGTCCGTGCCCACCTCCTCCGACTCAATGCCTATTTTTCTTCCCAAGCTGTTTTGCGTTAAAGGGGAGGCATATACCACTTCTTTCTTCATTCGACGAGTCTAATCATAGGCAACGCACTAACGCAACATAAGTATAGAAAAATATTAGAAACATGTGTTTTTTTTTCCATACCCAAACCCTCCGTATCGATAGACTTATCATAGAAACTTCCAGATCGGCTCGTTCAATAGCAAATCAGCGTAACTCGTTTCTTTTTTCTCTGTAGAAAGTTATTGGAGGGTAACTAGCCAACCCCACGCCCATCATTCTCCCAAATACACCCATTCAAAATTTTGAGATAGCCCTTTTTTTCAGTGTAGTTGATTTTCAGATAGAAAATATGTTTTGAGGAGGACAATCCCCCACAACCCTCAGGTCAACGGTTTTAACTTATGCCCTGGGGGCATATAAGGTTTCTATATTCCAGATAGAAAACATTTTTTTGAGGAGGACACTCCCCCACAACCCTCAGGGCAATTATTATAAATTATGCCCTGGGGGCATATAAGGTTTTTATTGAAATATTTGTAGTAGAAACTTGAAAAAGGGCACATTCGATTTGACATTCAAAGGGCTAGTACCCTTTTTAATAGTCGAAAGTGATTTGAGGGCAACTAACCCCCCTCTCACGCCCACCTTTCCCCCAAAGACATCCCATCACAATTTTTAGATAGCCATTTTATTCAACGTAGTTGAAATTAGGTCTTTAAGGTTGACAACCCCTCCCCCCACAGCCCTCAGGGCAAGGGTTGTAAGTTTTGCCCTGGGGGCATTTCAGAACCCTTGCAGAATAGTTGGAATATCTAAGAGCTATGTTTTTCCAAAAGAATTAATTATAAAAATTAGTATTATTTATATTCGTCGAAAATTACCGCATACAAAACTTCGAATATTGTATCACAAAATTTATCATTTATCTTTTGAATATTAATGCGTTAAAAAAAAATCCTTCAGGCAAACTTCAGAAGTATATTAGAACTGCTGGATGTGGCTATAGTTATCGTGAATGAAAATCAACTTATCCACTCTGTGTGGACTGAGGCAATTTCTTTTCTAAGTCACTATCATAGTCAATATCAGGCCTACCACCAAAAATAGTCTTTCAGCGGTCACATTAGTCATAGGCAGCGCGCTAGCGCTGCCTAAGTTAAGAACGATGTGGGCACAATGTGTTTTTTTTTTTCTCCATACCCGGGCACTTCGTATCGAAGGAGTTGTCGTAGAAACTTCAAAAAGGGCTCATTTGACTAGAAATTGGAGTGGCTAGTGCCCTTTTTAATAGTCGAAAGTGATTGGAGGGCAACTCGCCCCCCCCACCCCTCATTCCCCAAAACACATCCAATCAAAATTTTGAATTAGCCATTTTGTTCAGCGTAGTCGATTTCCAGATAGAAAATATCTTTTGGAAGAGGACACTCCCCCACAGGCCTCGGGGCAAGGGTTTTAAGTTATGCCCTGAGGGCATATAAGAATAATGTTGGCACAATGTACCCTTTATTATTTTTTTTCCTTTAGAGCAGGGCGCTTCATATGGAACGTATCGTCGTAGAGACTTCAAAAGGGGTTCATTCGATTGGAAATCGAGAGTTCTAGAGCCCTTTTTAATAGTCGAAAGTGATTGGAGGGCAACTAGCCTCCCCCCCACGCCGATCATTTCCCCAAACAGATCCAATCAAAATTTCCAGATAGCCGTTTTGTTCAGCGTAGTCAATTTCCAGATAGAAAATATGTGTTTTGAAGAGGACACTACCCCATAACCCTCAGCGCAAGGATTTTAAGTTATGCCCAGGGGGCATATAAGGTTTTATACAGAAGGCGTTGTCGTAGAAACTTCAAAACAGGCTCATTCGATTGGAAATTCGAAGGGCTAGTACCCTTTTTAATAGTCAAAAGTGATTGGAGGGCAACTAGCCCACCCCACGCCCATCATTCCCCCAAACACTTCCAATAAAAATTTTGAGATAGCCATTTTGTTCAGCGTAGTTGATTTCCAGACGGAAAATATGTTTTTGAGATAGACACTCCCCCACAACCCTCAGGGGAAGAGTTTTAAGTTATGCCCTGAGCTTCTATAAGGTTTTTATAGAAGGCGTTGTCGTAGAAACTTCAAAACAGGCTCATTTGATTGGAAATTCAAAGGGCTAGTGCCCTTTTTAATAGTCGAAAGTAATTGGAGGGCACCTAGCTCCCCCCCCCGCCCATCATTCCCCAAACACATCCAATAAAAATTTTTAGATAGCCATTTTGTTCAGCCTAGTTGATTTCCCGATATAAAATATATTTTTGAGGAGGATCCTTACCCCCCCCTCCAACCCTCAGGACAAGGATTATAAGTTATGCCCTGGGAGCAAATCATGCTTTTATTGAAGTGTGTGTCGTAAAAACTTGAAAAAGGGCTCATTCGATTTGAAATTCAAAGGGCTAGTACCCTTTTTGATAGTCAAAAGTTGTTTGAGGGCAGCTAACCGCCCTCTCACGCCCACCTTTTCCCCAAAGACATCCAATAAAAATTTTTAGATAGCCATTTTATTCAACGTAGTTGAAATTAGGTCTTTAAGGTTGACAACCCCTCCCCCCACAGCCCTCAGGGCAAGGGTTGTAAGTTTTGCCCTGGGGGCATTTCAGAATCCTTGCAGAATAGTTGAAATATCTAAGAGCTATGTTTTTCTAACAGAATTAATTATAAAAATTACTGTTAAGTATTTGGAACATAAATTCGAGAAGCCTTTTCCGGGTGTCTCATTTCTTAGATATTTGGCCATTTTTGTGTTAACGAGAGTGGTCCAGGGGGAAGGGGCTCTTGGGACTAAAGCTAGTCGTGGGAAGAGGCTCGTTCACAGGTATGGTCGAACAAACAATAGCTGGAACTTCCGTTCCAGGAAAGTTATGCTCTTGTTATACTTTTAAAGGCAGTCCATATTTTGTCTTCATCGTAGTTAGTTGTTCTTGTGCTACCTTATCTTCTCTGTGTTCATTCTCACGTTATTCAATAGAGACCATATACCAACGATTACTGACTATCTTCGAATTTACGTAAACCTTTACATCAGCCAACATAAAAAGGGCATACAAATAAAGAACAGTAGACAGACTTTTACATTAGTATTATTTTTATTCCTCGAATATTACTGTATACAAAACTTCGGACACCGTATCACAAAATTCATCATTTATCTTTGAATATTAGTGCGTCGAAAAAAAAAAAACTCCTTCAGGCAAACTTCATAAGTATATTAGTACTGCAGGATGTGGCTATAGTTATCATGAATGAAAATCAACTTATCCACTCTGAGTGGACTAAGGCCATTTCTTTTCTGCGGTCACACTAGTCATAGGCAGCGCGCTAGCACTGCCTAAGTAAAGAACGATGTGGGCACAATGTGTTTTTTTTTTTCCATACCCGGGCACTTCGTATCGAAGGAGTTGTCGTAGAAACTTGAAGGGCTCATTCGATTGGAAATTGGAGTGGCTAGTGCCCTTTTTAATAGTCGAAAGTGATTGGAGGGCAACTAGCCTTCTCCCACGCCCATCATTCCCCCAAACACATCCAATAATTTTGAGATAGCCATTTTGTTCAGCGTAGTTGATTTCCAGATAGAAAATATATTTTGGAGGAGGACACTCCCCCACAACCCTCGGGGCAAGGGTTTTAAGTGTTTGTGGTTTGTGTTTGGCAAGGTTTGTGCCTGAGGGCACATAACAACAATGTTGGCACAATGTACCCTTTATTATTTTTTTCTTTTACAGCAGGGCACTTCACATGGAAGGGCTCGTCGTAGAGACTTCAAAAGGGGCTCATTAGAATGTAAATCGAGACTTCTAGGGCCCTTTTTAAAAGTCGAAAGTGATTGGAAGGCAGCTATTCCCCCCCCCCACCGCGCCCATCAGTTTCCCAAACACATCCAATAAAATTTCGAGATAACCGTTTTGTTCAGCGTAGTTGATTTCCAGATAGAAAATGTGTTTATGAGGAGGACACTCCCCCACAGCCCTCAGGGCAAGGGTTTTAAGTTATGCCCTGGGGGCATATAAGGTTTTTATAGAAGGCGTTGTCGTAGAAACTTCAAAACAGGCTCATTTGATTGGAAATTGGAAGAGCTAGTCCCCTTTTGAATAGCCGAAAGTGATTGGAGGGCAACTAGTCCCCCACGCCCATCATTCCCCCAAGCTCATCCAATCAAAATATTGAGATAGCCATTTTGTTCAGCGTAGTTGATTTCCAGTTGGAAAATATGTTTTTGAGATGGGCACTTCACCACAACCCTCAGAGCAAGGGTTTTAAGTTATGCCCTGAGCGCATATAAGGTTTTTATAGACGACGTTGTTGCAGAAACTTCAAAAAAGGGTCATTCGACTGGAAATTCAAAGGGGCAGTTCCCTTTTTAATAATCGAAAGTGATTGGATGGCAACTAGCCCCCCCCCCGCCCATCATTCCCCCAAACACATCCAATCGAAATTTTGAGATAGCCGTTGTGTTCAGCGTAGTTGATTTCCAGATAGAAAATATGTTTATGAGGAGGACACTTTCCCACAACCCTCAGGGCAAGAGTTTTAAGTTATACCCTGGGGGCATATAAGGTTTTTATAGAAGGTGTTATCGCAGAAGCTTCAAAACAGGCTCATTCAATTGGAAATTCAAAGGGCTAGTGCTCTTTTTTATAGTCGAAAGTGATTGGAGGGCAACTAGCCCTCCCCCCACGCCCATCATTTCACCAAACACATCCAATCAAAATTTTGAGATAGCCATTTTGTTCAGCGTAGTTGATTTCCAGATAGAGAATTTGTTTTTGAGGAGGACATTCCTCCACAGCCCTCAGGGCAAGGGTTTTAAGTTATGCACTGGGGGCACATAAGGCTTTTAAAGAAGGCGTTATCGTAGAAACTTCTAAAAAAAACTCGTTTGATTTGAAGTTTAAAGGGAGAGTACCCCTTTTAATAGTCGAAAGTAATTGGAGGGCAACTAACCCCCCTCTCACGCCCACCTTTTCCCCAAACACATCAAATAAAAATTTTGAGATAGCCATTTTGTTCAGCGTAGTTGATTTCCTGATAGAAAATATATTTTTGAGGAGGACGCTCCCCCACAACCCTCAGGGCAAGGATTATAAGTTATGCCCTGGAGGCATATAAGGGTTTTTATTTAAATCTTTGTCGTAGAAACTTGAAAAAGGGCTCATTCAATTTGAAATTCGTAGGGATAGTACCCTTTTTAATAGCCGAAAAGAATTTGAGGGCAACTAATCCTCACCTTTTCCTCAAACACATCCAATCCAAATTTTTAGATAGCCATTTTACTCAACGTAGTTGAAAGTTCTGGAAATTAGATCTTTAAGGATGACAACCCCTCCCCCCCCCACAGCCCTCAGGGCAAGGGTTGTAAGTTATGCCATGGGTCATATAAAGTTTTTATCGAAAGCGTTTTCGTAGAAACTTCAAAAGGGCTCATTCAATTGGAAATTGAAAGGGCTAGTGCCCTTTTTTAATAGTTGAAAATGATTGGATAGCGACTAATGCCCCCTTCACGCCCACCATTTTCCAAAACACATCCAATCAAAATTTTGCAGGCCAAACTATAAAGTCTTAAAAAACAAAAAGATTTTAAGTATTATTTCCTTATCCCTTAAAAGGCTATGTGAATATCAAACGAACAGAAATTAATTTCAAAAACTTTCCACAAAATAGTTTTTCAAAGAAACGTAGAGAACTCCATTAAACCATAAATAAGCAAATATAAAATCAAATAATCTACCAAGCGTGAAACTACAAAAAATCAGCATCGATGAATAAATGAAACCCAAAACGAACAGAAATTACAATAATTAACCGAGTCAAATTCAAAACGAGCAGAAATTAACATAAGTTGGGCGCAAAACCCCTATGCCTTCCCAAGGCCAGAACAAAATTTGCACTTCACTGAAAAAAATAAATGTTTTTACTTTTACAATTTCAATAAATCAAATAAAATAAACTTTTGGATCACTAAATATCAGTATATGTATATTAACTGACAATGCACATTCATTTGTATTTTTTCAGTAAAGTGCAAATTTTGTTCTGGCCTTGTGAAGGCATAGGGGTTTTGCACCCAACTTATGTTAATTTCTGCTCGTTT
This sequence comes from Artemia sp. Qi Xiang Cuo, assembly GCF_049724085.1. NCBI lineage: Eukaryota > Metazoa > Arthropoda > Branchiopoda > Anostraca > Artemiidae > Artemia > Artemia sp. Qi Xiang Cuo. The sequence continues at coordinate 61,917,933 of NC_142798.1, forward strand.
GAATCCCCCCTCATAAGCGAAGTAATTTCTGTTCATTGTATGTTTTAATGTTGCTCCTTACTTTCAGAAAAAACTTGTTTTTTATTTAATTTCTGATCGTTTTTTAAATAATGCTGGCAAATCCTGCTCCCCCTTCATGGAAAATTTCTATCCCCATGAAAAATTCCTCCATTTAAAGATCTTCCCGTGTAAAACCCCCTCCATCACCCCACCATAAAAATAACTCCTGGAAACGTCTGTATACTTCCCAATAACTAACACTATTTGTTAACAATGGGCAGAGTTCATAACTTACAGCCCTTCCCCCAGGGTCTGTGGGGGGTTAAATCATGCTCAAAGACATAGTTATTAGATTTTTCGATTTACCTGAACAAAATGGCTATCTCAAAATTTTGATCTGGTGACTTTGGGAGAAAAGTGAGTGCGGGAGGGGGGATAGCTGCCCTCCGATACTTTTGGTAACTTAAAAAGGCACTAGAACATTTTATTTCTAATCAAATGAGCCCTCTCCTGCTCTTCTACGATCACTGGTTCGATATGATCACCCATGGAAAAAAACAAATAATCACGCATCCCTGATCTTTCTTCTGGCAAAAAATGCAAAATTCCACATTTTTGTACATAGGAGCTTGAAATTTCTAAGTAGGGTCCTCTAGTATGCTGAATCTGATGTAGGGATCATTAAGACCACTTGTTGTTTAGGGGGTGTTTCCCCCTTTTTTCATAAATTGGGCAAATTTTCTCTGGCTCGTAACTTTTGATGGGTACAATTAAATTTGATGAATTTTACCTATTTTGCATAGGCATCGAAATTCGATTCTTTTTTTTTCGATTTGTTATCAAGACGCTGTTTCTTAGAGTTTCGGTTAATATTAAGCCGCATCGCTCCGTACTTACAATTCGTTACCTCCTACTGTTTGATTTTCTGAGTGGGCCCATGCTTAACAAATCATCTGTTTTCGTTACATTATAAAATAAAGCTCACAGGGTTTATGAGGTCCTAAAGTAAATAACAAACATAACAAAAAGGAAAGAATCTCTAGAGAATATGGTGCCAAAATGATTCGCTTCAGTCTTACTACTCTGAGGTTTAGTCAAAATAATCTTCTCTAAATGCGTCAGCAACACTTATAACTTGATTTTAGGTACACTCAACCTGAGAACTGCTCTTTCTCGATTTTCCTTAATATTAATATAAATTTATCCTAATTAAAAATAAAGTTTTATCACAACTCAACCCATGCAACCAAATACACAAAACAATGCTGCGCCTTCATCACATCTGAGGACGTTGCAATTAACAAGGGAAGGTTCTTAAACTTTCGGAGGGGCCATCATTCTAGAGGAAAGGGCAAATATGATTAACTGTAAAAAATAGGTAAGCCATAGGGCAGTTCGGGATTTCAGGATGGCCCATGTGTTCTGCTTCTTAGGTGGCGTTCACATGTATGTCTGGCTGAACTTTTATCCTTAAGACACACATACATGTTTAGGAATGGAAGTCTTTCTAGAGTTGCATGTGAACGCTGCTTAATAGAATCAACGTAATTTTCGGTGCTTTTAAAGCACTTTGTAATCTGTTTTTCTTCTCCAATAATCTTTTTTCCAGGTTCTGTTTTGTGGCATTTCTTTAAATTGTTTCAACTTGTCTCCCTAGAAGTAATTTAACTTAAAGCAGTGTAAATGGGACTCGATTTCGAAGTTGGTATGCTGTTGCACAAAACCAACTCCTTAAGTAAAACTTTTTAAATCCTCAATAAAGCTATAAATAGAACTAAAGTGGTGAGAAGCCAGGGTATATAACTTTTTTTTATAGCAATTAATTTGCAGCCAGTATGATTTATGTAACAGTGTGTTCCTGTTTGACAGGATAAACTAAATTGGAGCATCAAAGTCGATGTCGGCATGTCTTGCCGACATCGAGTCTAATAACGCAATTAATGCAAAAGGGAAACAGTTTTGACACTGAAAATAATTTGTGACTGACTACGCTTCTTGCACAGCATTAGATACCAGTTCGAGGCCAACTTCGATTAAATTTTAACTAGCCGAAACATTCTACAATTTGTTTTGGTAAGAGAGGAGGGAGGGTATGAGACATCTGATTTTACTAGTACAATGGTACTTGTATGATATACCCCCTAACTAATATTCTTCTAATACGTTTCTCTGAAGCTCAATCCTAGTGAAATATACCGAAGTAAAATAAATATATAGTCTATTACTTTAGAAACAAATTTGGGCTATATATTTGCACATTAGGGGGGAGGGTAAAATATAGTGGGTCTCATGGCTAATGTTGTATGTACAATTATTCTGCAAGTTATATAGTAAGAATTCATTTCTAACTTCACACTGTCCAAATACTTTACCCTCCCCCCTAATGTGCAAATATATGGTCCAAATTATATATTGTCCATCTATTCTGTCACTTCTCTTTGTCTTGTCTCATGCTAAGCTGAAAGAAACTAACGAAAAAAAAGGTTCTATAATGCGTCAATGAATGAACAACTTGAGCGGTAGGGGGGTTATCATACAAGTACCGTACAATCTATTACTATTGATAATTGGAAAGAGGGGGTCAAGCCCAATAAATTATGTTCATAAAGATTACTTGTTGTGTTGGTTGATTGTTTTTGACTTTTGTCCGTATAGAAAAGGAAATATTTTCGTCTTCTTTCAGAAAAACGAACAAAGAAAAAACAAAAACAACTGGTAATCTTCAACATCCGGCTATTTCAGAATGCAGTTTGCTGTGTAAAGGGGTAAACTACATTACAATCGTTTTATTGTTTTACTGTATCGTGAATGCAGTAAATTTGGATTGGTAGTAAACAAATCTCACTTTACCTTTGCATTTAAAACCAAATTCTTTTGTAAAATCCCCCCCCCCCAAAAAACCTCCCACCCCCAAACAAAAATTTTCGGATACGTCCTTATCTAAAACCAATCGTCTTTTGCGCCTTGTCGTTCCTTATCTATGGGATAGTACCCTTTAATTTCTTAGTGACCCTTAAATAAAAGTTAATTATAAAGAAATCATTGTTGATTATGTTTGAGCCCAACTGGTAAAAGTCTAATTCTCTGGATGAAACTAGAATAGGTTTTTTGATGTATTTGTAATTTTGAACTTCAAAGACAAAGTTTTCAAACTTGGGGATTTCCTAGAGCAATGGAATTGTTTACTGAAATGCATATGCTGATTGTCAGTTATTTCTACATGTTAGTCTTCTGCGGCCATTCCGTTATCGGGGCAAAGCACTAGGTTTTTAACTAGCAGTTTTTAACCTACATGTTACAGGATTGTAAAGAAAATGATGGACAATGCTAAGTTTTAAGCTAATATGTCACTAATCTTTGAAAGGATATATCGAAAGGTTTCGCAGAATTCACAAATCGATACAGTAAGGCCTGAGAAATGTATTATATCTAACTCAAAACAAACATGTAAGAAGGTAGAAGACCTTCTTCATAGGTAACCCCCCACCAATATCCCCAAATAATATTCCTGAATAAGACCCTGATTTAAACATATATTCGGAACAGCACATCAAATCGCTAAACAATTGTCTTTCTCCTGTTTGATCTATCAAAATAATTACTTAGATTTCATTGGACATTTGATTTATAATGGATTAACACGAAAGAAATGAAAATCTCTTCGTATTGCAAGCATGAATTCAAATTTGTAATATTTGTCTATGGTTTCAATCAGTGTTTGATGTTTTTATTGATAACCTGTCAAAAGCAAAGCCAAAATTTGGGGGAGGGGAGTTAGAATGAGACTTCCCTTGGATAGGATGGGCTCCTTCTAAGAACAATTCTAATTCAATGAGAAATTAAACACTCGATACCAAAGTCCTGAACTATTATGGTCAAACATAAGGAATAATGCTAATCAGGATGCATTTGAGCCCTTTAAACTGGGAACACAGTTTGGGGGAGGGCAGTTAGAATAAGACTTCCCTTGGATAGGATGGGCTCCTTCTAAAAATAATTCTAATTCGATGCGGAAACAACTCAATACCATGGCCCGGAACTATTATAGACAAACATAAGGAATACTGCCAATCAGGTTACATTTGAGCCCTTTAAAGTGGCAAAACAATTCATAGCTGTTAATCTCTACCAAAGTTATATGAGACCCCATTGGACATTCTTATGAATACGGATGACGGGAATGATAAGGGAAGCCTCCTTGAGGTCAAATCGAATACAAACAGCCGATACTATAAACTAAACCTATCGGTCAAGTTTTGTTGATTGAGTCCCACCAGCCCGACTATTAATTATGCTGACAAAAGATGATACCCCACCCCCTTTCTGCCACATAGGTCAGATGAGTCGAAGACCATAAAAAAAGGCATAGCTTTGAGCCAAGCTGTTAATTCCCATCAGGTTTGGTTGGGATCTGGCGTTTCTTTTGACAAAAACTCACATGTAAAGAATTTAACCGATATTTCTGACTAAGTTTGGTCAAGATCCAGCAGTTTCCTGGATGGATACCCCGATGACTATAAATAAATACCCCTAACCCTCCTCCCCCTCCCAACATCAGATGAGTCCCAGATCACGCATAGATAAACTAGGACATTAGCTGTTGCCTGTTGCCACGTTTAATTTAGACACATTAATCTATTCTGGAAGAATTCCAGAAAGAGAAAATTTAGGGACCTCCTCCCCCTATCGACGTTTGGATCTTATTCAGACCTCAAAAGCAATAACGTTAAAAACCGTTCCATATAATTCCACCAATTCTAGCCAAAATCCAGCAATATATTCCTGTTGACGTCCTGACAAGAGTTTATCTACCACCCCCACCCCCCCACCCCCCATTAAACAGAAAGATGGGACTGGCTCTTGACTCTCAGAAAAGCCTAAGAGGACACTAGTATATCCTTTCTCTCATTTTTATTCATATCTGGCAAGCAGACCTCTAACTGTGTCTTTTGGGAAAATAAAAGATTACGTTTTGTAGATAATTGCTTAAAGATTTTCATACTTGTTAAGCCTCAGGGTATTACCTCCTCAAGATCGCTCCCCTTTTGAGAAGATTAGGCCTTTTTTGGAAAATTCTACGAATTTTTATGTGCTAGCAGCTTTCGATGAGCAACTTCAAAATTAACAAGTTTGACATGTTAGAAGCAGTATTACTAACAAATTTTGCTGTTTCGTAGCCAAAATGTCGTTTTTCAGAGTTTTGGTTTCTATTGATATGGACCTTCCTTTGCTTACAGGTTATTATTTCAAACTGTTTGATCCAATGCTCTCTTAAATGTGAAAGAGGCTAGCACTACCTTCTTCAACCCCTTTTTAACAGTCAAGCTTATATAACACTGCGTTAATACTCATGATCATCCCTGAAAGAGTGCTCCCCTTCAAATATTTATCTTCAGGAGGGCTGAAAAGTGAATAACCAATTTTAGGGTTATCATTTTTATGATTTTAAAGAGGAATTTTTGGAAAAAAAAACTTTCATAGGACTATCCCCACGGACACCGGCATGGGCTCCCTATCAATGCCCACGGAAAATAAATGGACGTTTAAAATGTATTTTGATAGGAAAAGAAAAAATATCCCCATTTAAATTATAGGCAGCGCAAAAGCACTACGTGAGTAGAGAGCGATAATGCGGGGCTCCCACGGCCTCAATAAAGTTAATAAAGTTTGTCATGAAAGTACGAACCATAAAGTTTGTCCCGCTCACACAAGGATTTCAACTTTTTGACTTAACAGCAGTTTTTCATAGAGAGTAACTAAAATACTCAGACATGGAGCCGAGAAAACCATCTCTTTGAACATTTTTTCCTTTTAGTAACAAATAAAAACAGTGTTTGTTTCTTTTACCAAGCTAAATATTTAAATAAGTATACACGATTATATTTGCACAAACTAATATGAATGTTGTTAATTTGAAATTTTAACACGTCTTCTGCTATTGGTTGAACTTGGGGACTTTCTTGAAAAAGTTAAATAAAGTTTAACTTCTTTCCCACTGCAATAAAGTCAACAAAGTTATGCGAGGAAAACGGTTTATTAATTTTGTGGACAGCTCTATTAAATTTATTGATGCCGTGGGAGCACCGCTTAAGGGTGAAACGTATTATTTTTTTTTTTTTTTTTTTACTCGGCCGCTTCGTGTGGAAGGAGTTTTCGTAGAAACCATGGGAGACTCATTCGATTGGAAACTGAAAAATCAAGTGCTATTTTTAATAGTTGAAGTAATTGGAGGACAACCAGCTCCTTTTCCTTCCTCTGTTTAGTTTCCCACCCACTCAACCCCTAAAGACATAAGATCAAAATATTTAGATAATCGTTTTGTTCAAATTAATCGAAAGATCTAATAAATATGCCTTCGGGGACAACTTAATTCCTACAGCCCCACTGGAGGGCAACTAGGCCTCCTCCCACGCCTTTTCTACTAAAATCATCTGGTCATATCTATTTTGTTCAGCATAGTTGAAAGGTCCAATAACTATACTTTTGGAGATAACATGACCCCGCACAGCCCCTGGGGAACGGTCTTTCATATATAAAGTTAGCCTGTTGTTTACGTATAGTATTTATTATTGGGAATTATGTATACATTTTTTGGGTGGGGGGGGTGCGAATTTTCTACCGGGAGGATTGGCCTCGGAGATAATTTTCGATGGGGATAAAAGTTTTCAGGGGGTGATCTTTTCAGGGAAGATTTTTCACTTGGGGAATTTGCCATAATTCCTGTACGAAACGCTTTTTATCTGTCTTGCTTTCTCTTCGCCGATTTTACACGTGCAGATGTTAAGGGTAACTGTCCGAGGTAAATTTTTATCTGTACTGAACTGTCTAGATGATATTTCCGTGGAGAGGGGGAGATTTTTCCGTGGATGTGGAGCCAGATTTCATGGCATTATTTGTAAAGCGATCAAAAATTAAGTAAAAAAACAATTTTTTTTTCATCTGAAAGTAAGGAACAACATTAAAATTTAAGAGCATTTTTTAATACTATTCGTGCTTTTTTTACAGCTAGCCTAAAAGGTGTCATACCTGTTGAGCCTCAGGTTTCACTGACGTCCAATAGTCAAGAAACTGACAAAAAGGACAGGAATTTAAGGACCCCTTTTCCACTCTCAATAAGCTGGGTCGGGTATAAGCCCCAAAAAAGCACAACAAAAACATGTACTCTTATTTCCGGCTAAATGTGGTTGCAATTCAATAGCCTAATTTTCCAAAAGTCTTGATAACAAGGAGTTAGGGAATTCCCTCCCCCCAGCAGTGGTTGTGTTATGTCCAAACAGCCCACAGAGGCAGCTAAGGAACTATCTTTTACTTCCTCTCAACTTTGGTTGAGATATGGCAACCCTTTTTATAGGCGTGCAAATGAAAAGATTCTGGAAAACTACCTCCCTTCTATCTACCTATGAGTGAAACTGCGCCTGTATTCGTTTCAGTCTACTCCTGGATCAAATTATTATTTACATGCGAAATTTCAGAAAATTCGATCAAAATAAAAAAAATCAGAAAAAAATTGGAACTTTGGATTTCCAGACTGACTTTCCAAAAGTATTTCTTAGAAAGCAAAAACATACATAATTAACCACTTAACTCACAACAGATTGAGTTCAACGCTAAATCATCCCCAAGGAGTTTAGAAATGTTGAGAATATCAGCAGAGCTCTTCTACTCCGTTTTACGATCCCTGTACCGGATTTTGTTGCATCTTTTTTTTTATTTCCATTTCCTACCTTTCGCCAGCTATAGAGATCTGATCAGAAAAAAAAAAAAAAAATAAAAAAAAAAAAAAAAAAAAAAAAAAAAAGGAAAGCAGTAGTGTTGCTCCATTTCACAATTTTAAAGACGAGTAATTGAATACTTCAGAAGAGCTTCTCTCTGACTGGATTTTGTATCATATTAAAATTAATGTCTATTAAAATGACAGTATAGAATAACATATTTTGCATATTACGGTATTCAAACACAATGTTCCTTTGAATAAGTAATTGAGGATTGGCTATTGATCTAACTAGTCTGCTTTAATGGAAACCAAAAGTTTCTTATCTTGAATCCCTACTTCAATGCTACCTTTTTTTTCTAATCAGTGACCTGGGAACATTCTGTTGTAATTTCTTATCTGATGTTTCTAACTGTCAAGCAAAAACAGGTTACGTTTTCGTAACCATCTAATTATAAACAAAGAAAAATTAAAAGGGGCTATCAGCTTTATTCTGTTTGGTAATCTGAATTATCTAAGTTTAATATTTATTTTCGCGGATATAACGTGGTTGGAAGATTAGAACAAAAAGAAAAAAACATGTACCGCTAAGCATCGGCCGCCAAAGACCTGACGGCGAGAAGAAAGTCTCAACCACATTGACGGTTCTGGCCTCTCTTGCGCCCAGGGCAAAATCTTGATTAGAACCCCACCTCTTTTCCCAAAAGTTTTCAGGTCAAATTAAAAAATAACCTTCATTTATTAACAAAATTTTCCATTTATTTAAATTTGGGTTTTCTTACTTTAGCCTTAGCAAAATTGTTAATTATCTCGCTGCAATTGATAAATGTCGAATTCAATTTGCTTATAGCCTACTTATTGCCAAATGTACCCTTTACTTTATTTAAAAAAAATATGAAACGTCAAATTACAAAGTGATTATAACCGTTACGCTATTTATTTTAAATTCTATCCCTACAGTTTCTTCGCCAGTTAAAACACGCTTACAGTTAAAACTGCGCGGAAAAATTAAGCTAAGTGATTCATCAGGTCAGCAGATAATGTCTAATTTGTACTGGCTGAATCAAGTAGGACCAAAAAATCTTTACGACTAATTTTGAAACATAAATGCCATTATAAAATGATTTACGGAGGATTAGCTATTTTTGCAAGGGGAAAGCATGGTTCTGACTGATATTAATTTCAACGCAAGTTTCTGAAATCTTGTTCTTAGTATTGTAAATATTCTATATATATTTATATATATATATATATATATATATATATATATATATATATATATATATATATATATATTATATATATACACGTCTCACTGTAAATGCTGCATGTAGTCATTGGGTTTCATTAAATTTAAAAAAAAGAAGTTTTTCCACCTTAAAGTAAGCAGCAACAAACTTAAAACGAACAGAAATTATTACGTGCATGAAGGGGATTGCCCCCTCTTCAACACCTCGCTATTTACGCTAAAGTTTTTTAGTACTTTAAAAAAAGCTTCCTATTTTTCTAATTAAACGACCCCTGTGTTTCAGGAGTCGTTATTAAAGAATTGGGACACAATTCAAACTTTAGCGTGAAGAACGAGGTGTCGAGGAGGGGGCAATCCCCTTCATATGCGTAATAATTTCTGTCCTTTTTAAGTTTTAATGTTGCTCCTTACTTTCAGTTGAAAAAACTTGTTTTGTATTCTTATTTAATTCCTGATCGTTTTTCAAATATGTCGGTAAATCTGGCTCATTCTGAAATATCCTGTAGACAATTTAATCCCGGTGAAATTTTACACCGGACAATTATCCTTAACAACTCCACGCGTAAAATTGAGACGGACACAGAAAGCAAGACATTTAAAAAGAATATTGTAAAAGAATTCTAGCAAATTCCCCCAGTATATAATTTCTCCTGAAAAGTTCTCTCCCCAAAGATGTCTCCTGACAAGTTCATCCCCTGGAAACTTCTCTCCCCATAGACAATTCCCCCATGGAAAAACCCCCAGCAAAAAATTGTCCCTCCCCCACCCAAAAAAGTATGCATATTTCACAATAACAAACACTATGTGTAAAAATGGCAAATTTTATGAATTAAAGACCTTGCCCCTGGGGCTGTGGGGGGGGGGGGTTCATGTTATATTCAAAGGCATAGTTATTGGGCCTTTCAACTATGATGAGCAAAATGGCTATCTCAAAATTTTGATCGGACGACTTTGGGAAAAAAGAAGCGGGGGAGGGGACCAGGTTGCCCTCCAATCTTTTTGGTCACTTAATTAGGGCACTAGAACTTTTAATTTCCGTTCAAATGAGCTCCCTCGCGATACTCTACGACCAATGGGTCGATACAATCACCCCTGGGAAAAACAAACAAAAAACAAACAAACAAACCAACACGCAAGTAGAGTAGTACCTACCATTTCTAGCAGACTATGTACCAAACAGGTTGTTCTAGTAGTCCTATTCTACAGGAGCATTACACTCTTTGCCAGGGGAATGACGCAATCCGTGGTCATTCATCTGTAAGTTGATTAGTAGGTTTTTTTTTTAAACTTGGCTATTCGTTTCATGGGTTTCATTAATAGAACGAGTAATGTTCTTGAAAAGGGTAATTACTTCTTTAGTTTACGAGATTTGCGAATTTTTTGCGAAAAGGTATTAGCGTAAGGGTATTGCGATGCTTAAGAATGTCTCACGGGTAATTAAAGAATGGGGTGCTTACATCAGATACTTAATAGATTTGACACTTACAAGTGACATTGCTAGAGTCAAATATATTTGGTGTTGGTGATATTATGACCCTCCAAGTCCCCTGGGGAAAGGGCTGCACAGTGTATCGGTATCAGACGTATTATTTTTGGGCGTATTGGTATCGCAGGTGTCTATACAGATTTTTAGTAGCTCGTATAAAAGATATTACTCATATCTACGTTCTTCCTATAAATTCAACCATCAGCAACTTCAAAAGGGGGTTTCGGTTATACACGGGTTCAGTTGCACGGGGGTACCCCTTTTTTTTGAAAATTGGGCCCCCTGTTTTCAAAATCCCTGTTTCTTCTGAGGCTTGGAGCATTTGTGTCAACAATACAAAGAATAAGCTCAGATACTTAATAGATTTGACGTTTACAAGAGACATTGCTAGAAAGTATTCAATAGCTTAATTGAAAAGTAACGATAGAATGACATTGTGACTTAACCTAGCTATACCTCGCCGATGTGATCTGTATAATACATAAGTAACGTTTGAAAAATATTGTCAATTTAAAAAGAAATGGCTGAAAAGTGTTTTGAGGGGGATGGGTTGCATAGAGGGGTGACTTGCACGAGGGTTCAGTTAAAGGGGATACAGTTGCACGGGGGTTTCGGTTATACACGGGTTCAGTTACAAGGGGATTCAGTTGCACGGGGGTATCCCTTTTTTCGAAAATCGGGCTCCCTGTTTTCAAAATCCCTTTTTCTTCTGAGGCTTGGAGCATTTGTGTCAACAATACAAAGAATAAGCTCAGATACTTAATAGATTTGACGTTTACAAGAGACATTGCTAGAGAGTATTCAATAGCTTAATTGAAAAGTAACGATAGAATGACATTGTGACTTGACCTAGCTTTACCTCGCCGATATGATCTGTATAATACATAAGTAACGTTTGAAAAATATTGTCAATTTAAAAAGAAATGGCCTGAAAAGTGTTTTGAGGGGGATGGGTTGCATAGAGGGGTGACTTGCACGAGGGTTCAGTTAAAGGGGATACAGTTGCACGGGGGGTTTCGGTTATACACGGGTTCAGTTACAAGGGGATTCAGTTGCACGGGGGTATCCCTTTTTTCGAAAATCGGGCTCCCTGTTTTCAAAATCCCTTTTTCTTCTGAGGCTTGGAGCATTTGTGTCAACAATACAAAGAATAAGCTCAGATACTTAATAGATTTTTGACGTTTACAAGAGACATTGCTAGAGAGTATTCAATAGCTTAATTGAAAAGTAACGATAGAATGACATTGTGACTTGACCTAGCTTTACCTCGCCGATGTGATCTGTATAATACATAAGTAACGTTTGAAAAATATTGTCAATTTAAAAAGAAATGGCTGAAATGTGTTTGGAGGGGGTTGGGTTGAATTGAGGGGTGACTTGCACGGGGGTTCAGTTAAAGGGGATACAGTTGCACGGGGGGTTTCGGTTATACACGGGTTCAGTTACAAGGGGATTCAGTTGCACGGGGGGTATCCCTTTTTTTCGAAAATCGGGCTCCCTGTTTTCAAAATCCCTTTTTCTTCTGAGGCTTGGCGCATTTGGTGGCTAGATATTAAACGTAATGAAATTTAGCACGGAGGTTCAGTTGTACAGGGTTTCAGTTATATAGGGGTTCAGTTACATGGGGGTTCTTTGTGTTAAAAAAGTAGTTTTTGTATCTTTTAAAAGAACTTTACGGGGATTGAGAGACTCAGATGCCTAATTCCGTGTGATTTTTCTTTACTTGATGGTCATTAAAAACGAAATTTTTATGTTAAATAAGTAGTTTTTATATCTTTTAAAAGAGCTTTAAGGGGATTGAGAGACTCATTTGACTAATTCAGTGTGATTTTTCTTTACTTTATGTTAATTAAAAACGAAATTTTTGTGTTAAATAAGTAGTTTTTGTATCTTTTAAAAGAGCTTTACGGGGATTGAGAGACTCAGTTGCCTAATTCCGTGTAATTTTTCTTTACTTGATGGTCATTAAAAACGAAATTTTTATGTTAAATAAGTAGTTTTGTATCTTTTAAAAGAGCTTTACGGTGATTGAGAGTCAGTTGCATAAATACGTGTATTTTTTCTTTTATTGTTGTTCATTAAAAACTAAATATTTTTGTTAAATAAGTAGTTTTTGTATCTATTAAAAGAGCTTTCAGGGGTTTGAGAGACTCAGACGCCTAAGTCCGTGTGATTTTTCTTTATATGATGTTCATTAAAAACGAAATTTTTATGTTATATAAGTAGTGATTCTATCTTTTAAAAGAACTTTACGGGGATTGAGAGACTCAGTTGTATAAGTCAATGCGATTTTTTCGTTCCTTGGGGCAAGTACAAAACGAAAAGATCTTGTGATAGATGGAGTTTTGTGTCTATTATAATAGCTTTACTGTGATTTTGGTACTATTGTTAATAATTCCATTGTTTTGATCTGTACAGGGGGGTCATTAAAAACGTAATTCTCTGGTGAATTGCTTAGTTTTTGTATCTTTTATTATTTATATAAGTGAATGTTGATCATCATTCGAATAAGTAATTGGGATTTGTTATTACTTGTTGGTAATAATAACCTAAATTTTTGTGTTAAATAAGTAGTTTTTTTATCTTTTAAAAGAGATTTACGGGGATTGAGAGACTCAACTGCCTAATTCCGTGTGATTTTTCTTTACTTGATGGTCATTAAAAACGAAATTTTTGTGTTAAATAAGTAGTTTTTGTATCTTTTACCAGAGCTTTACTGGGATGGAGAGACTTAGTTGCCTAATTCCGTGTGATTTTTCTTTACTTGATCGTCATTAAAATCGAAATGTTAGTGTAAATTATTTATTTTTTTTATCTTTTAAAAGTGCTTTAAGGGGATTGAGAGACTCAGTGCCGAATTCCGTGGGTTTTTTTCTTAATTGATAGTAGTTAAAAATTAAATTTATAGGTTAAATCAGTAGTTTTTTTATCTTTTAAAAGAGCTTTACGGGGATTGAGAGACTCAGTTGCCTAATTCCGTGTGATTTTTCTTTACTTGGTTGTCATTAAAAACTAAATTTGTGTGTTAAATAAGTAGTTTTTGTATCTTTTAAAAGATCATTACGGTGATTGAGAGACTCAGTTGCCTAATTCCGTGTGATTTTTCGTTACTTGCTGGTCATTAAAAAAGAACTTATTGTTTTAAATAAGTAGTTTTTCTATCTTTTAAAAGAGCTTTACGGGGATTGAGAGACTCAGTTGCCTAATTCCGTGCGATTTTTCTTTAATTGCTTGTCATTAAAAATGAAATTTTTGTGTTAAATAAGTAGTTTTTGTATATTTTAAAAGAGCTTTACGGGGATTGAGAGACTCAGTTGCCGGATTCCATGTAATTTTTCATCTTTTCAGTAGAGACATTCAATATCCTAAAAGTGTTTAAATCAAACTTTTTTAAAACTTTAAAATTTTTCAATTTTATTTTTTTTTTTTATTTTTGTAGATAAATTAAAATGTAAAAATATGCTTAGAGTTCTAACAATTGAGCTCTTTGATTGGTCAGAGACACGATGTGACTTTCTCACTGGTATTCTATGAACGGTTATTGACACTACCTAATCTATTGCATGTATTAAATCAGTATTTTTTACGCAGTGGAACGATAAACACATAAGTCATATCTATAAAAAAAAGTGAAGATGGAGCATTTTAATAAAGTGTGTTTACATAACAAGGTTATTGTAGCATTGAATGCCGACAAAGAGAAGTATTTAAACTTTGAAACAAGTACAGGTGGTAGCACTATTGGAACTGTATGCATGCAGTGTCATGACAGTAAGGAATTAAATTTCTTTGGAATACCGAAAAAATTCAACTCTTATGTTGGTGGTTATGCGAGATTGAGATATTCAGAGATGATTGCACTCAAAGAGAATGCCAACATAAAAATAATCATTGATGATAAAGGACAACTCCTTGCTACTGTTGCAGGTAACACATTACCTACTGATACATCCAATCGTCACCTTTGGGGTATTAGCATTCAATGTAAGATCAATAAAATACAGGTATACTCTTCTACTAATATCGTAAACCAGATCTTGTCTACGTGCCGAAACTTTTACCTTCGTAAAAATAATGTGATAATAGACAGTGAAATTGCCAAAAAAATAAAAAGGGTATTGTCAGAAAATATCACGATGTAATATAAAGATGAATCGATGAAAAACAAAGCACCAGCAAACGTTACTGTCATTGCTCAAACAATCATTGAACCAAATAATACGAAAGACGAAAAGCATATTGAGCCTGTTGATGAGACACCAGTAAAAATTGTGTATGACTCAAAATGGAATAATGATTATTCTACTGATTACGAACTAAGAGAAGACAATAGCTATAATATCAAGAGAGAACATGGTGAACTATTTTATGGAGCAGATTCAAAATGTCCAAAGTTAATCATTGATATTAATAATGTATCATAATATATTTTTGTATTAATATTCTACATAGCATTATTTCATTAAAAATATATTATGCATTACATTGTTATGTGTTCATTATTTTTAGAGTAAGCTACCATATACAACGTTTAGAATGTCTAATAAAACGTCGGAGATGTAACAAAAGGAATTTGTATACATCTATTGTCAGACACATGGGAACAAATTCTTTCTTGAATTCGCCTCCTGGATAAATAAAAAAAGACATTTCATTCAAGAAATTATGACGAAACTCTAAGTAAGCAACAAACTCTTTGTTGAAGTTACCTCATGGATACACAATGCAGAAATTTCATTTAAGAAATTATCAAAAATTGTAAGTAAGTAGCAAATTCATTCAAAAATATGTTAATACGTTTAAGCAATAAATATCTTTAAGCTTAACCCGTCTTTATTCTGTAGAATAGTTTTATTCATTTCATTAAATTATGAAGAAATTGTAAGTAAGTAACAATAGCTTTCTTGAATTCGCTTCCTGGACACAATACAGATATTTAATTCAAGAAATCATAATAAAATCGCAAGTAAGTAATAAAGTCTTTATTGTTTTCACCTATTGGATACACAATACTGAAATTTCATTCAAAAAATTATGATAGAATTGTAAATAGGTAACACACTCATGTTACCTCATGGACACACAATGCAAAAATTTCATTTAAGGAATTATAAAAAATGTTAAGTAAGTAGCAAATTCTCTTGGATACAAAATATGGAAATTTCATTCAAGAAATTATGAAAATATTTGTAAGTAAGCAACAAACTCTTTATTGATTTCACCTCTTGGATATACAGTACAGATACTTCATTCAAGAAATTATGAAAAAATCGCAAGTAAGTAACTTTTTTTTCTCTTTATCACAAACAATTTTAACTTAGCTAAATGATGTAGAAATTTAATTCAAGAAATTATTGAAAAAATTCTCAGTAAGTAACAATTTCTTTCTTGAAGTCAACTCTTGGATACGCAATACGGAAATTTCATTCAAGAAATTATGAAAAAATTTTTAACTAAGTACCAAATTCTTTCTTGAATTTACCTGTTGGACAAACAAAAAAGACATTTCGTTCAAGAAATTATGACAAAATTCTAAGTAAGTAACAAACTCTTTATTGTTTTCACAAGTTAGATATACGACGTAGAAATTAAATTCAAGAAATTATGAAAAAATTCTCAATATAAGTAGAAAATTCTTTCTTGAATTCACCTGTTGGATAAACAAAAAAAAAAGATTTCTTTCAAGAAATTATGAGAAAACTCTAAGTAAGTAACAAACTTTATTGTTTTCACGAGTTAGATATACGACGTAGAAATTAAATTCAAGAAATTATGAAAAATTCTCAGTCTAAGTATCAAATTCCTTCTTGAATTCACCTGTTGGATAAACAAAAAAAAAACAAAAAAGACATTTCGTTCAAGAAATTATGAAAAAATTCTTAGTAAGTAACAAACTTTATTTTTTTCACGAGTTAGATATACGATGTAGAAATTAAATTCATGAAATTATGAAAAAATTCTCAGTAAGTAACCATTTCTTTCTTGAAGTCAACTCTTGGATACACAATACGGAAATTTCATTCAAGAAATTATGAAAATATTTGTATGTAAGTAACAAACTCTTTATTATTTTCACCTCTTGGATATACAGTACAGATACTTCATTCAAGAAATTATGAAAAAATCGCAAGTAAGTAGCTTTTTTCTCTTTATCACAAACAATTTTCACTTAGCTACGCGATATAGAAATTTAATTCAAGAAATTATGAAAAAATTCTCAGTAAGTAACAATTTCTTTCTTGAAGTCAACTCAAGGATACACACAAAAGGTTACGTGCGCGCACGTAACCTCGTATAAATGAACCTTAAAAAAAATGAAATAAAGCTTTGTCGACTTTTCATATCTCTCCTGATTGGTCCCTAAAAAACCAGTCTGGTTGAAAACGTGGAGTTTTCGTACTGCTCACTTTTTTCCAATGTGTAGGAACCAGGGGGGAATCCCCGCTCGTTTGGAAAGGTGCCAAGGAAAAGGCATACAAATAGCATGCAGTTTCAAAACGTGTTTAATCACGTTTCTTGAATGAAGTATCTGTACTGTATATTCAAGAGGTGAAATCAATAAAGAGCTTGTTACTTACTTACAAATATTTTTTATAATTTATTGAATGAAATTTCCTTATTGTGTGTATCCATGAGTTGACTTCAAGAAAGAAATTGTTACTTACTGAGAATTTTTTAAGAATTTATTTAATTAAATGTATATATCGCGTAGCTAAGTGAAAATTTTTTGTGATAAAGAGAAAAAAAAGCTACTTACTTGAGATTTTTTCAAGATTTCTTGAATGAAGTATCTGTACTGTATCTCCAAGAGTTGAAATTAATAAATAGTTTGTTACTTACATACAAATATTTTCATAATTTATTGAATTAAATTTCCGTATTGTGTATCCAATAGTTGACTTCAAGAAAGAAATGGTTACTTACTGAGAATTTTTTCATAATTTCATGAATTTAATTTCTACGTTGTATATCTAATTCGTTAAAAAAATAAAGTTTGTTAATTATTAAGAATTTTGTCATAATTTATTGAACGAAATGTCTTTTTTGTTTTTTTTTTTTTTATACATAAGGTGAATTAAATAATGAATTTGATACTTAGAATGAGAATTTTTAATAATTTAATGAATTTAATTTCTACGTCGTATATCTAACTCGTGAAAACAATAAAGTTTGTTACTTACTTAGAATTTTCTCATAATTTCTTGAATTTAATTTCTACGTCGTATATCTAACTTGTGAAAACAATAAAGAGTTTGTTACTTACTTAGAATTTTGTCATAATTTCTTGAACGAAATGTCTTTTTTGTTTGTCCAACAGGTAAATTAAAGAAAGAATTTGGTACTTAGTTACAATTTTTTTTCATATTTTCTTGAATGAAATTTCAGTATTGTGTATCCAAGAGTTGACTTCAAGAAAGAAATTGTTACTTACTGAGAATTTTTTCAATAATTTCTTGAATTAAATTTCTACATCATTTAGCTAAGTTAAAATTGTTTGTGATAAAGAGAAAAAAAAAAGTTACTTACTTGCAATTTTTTCATAATTTCTTGAATGAAGTATCTGTACTGTATATCTAGGAGGTGAAATCAATAAAGAGTTTGTTACTTACTTACAAATATTTTCATAATTTCTTGAATGAAATTTCCATATTTTGTATCCAAGAGAATTTTCTACTTACTTAAAATTTTTGATAATTCCTTAAATGAAATTTCTGAATTGTGTGTCCATGAGGTAACATGAGTGTGTTACCTATTTATAATTCCATCATAATTTCTTGAATGAAATTTCAGTATTGTGTATCCAATAGGTGAAAACAATAAAGACTTTATTACTTACTTGTGATTTTATTATGATTTCTTGAATTAAATATCTGTATTGTGTCCAGGAAGTGAATTCAAGAAAGCTATTGTTACTTACTTACAATTTCTTCATAATTTAATGAAATGAATAAAACTATTCTAAAGAATAAAGACGGGTTAGGCTTAAAGATATTTATTGCTTAAACGTATTAACATATTTTTGAAAGAATTTGCTACTTACTTACAATTTTTGATAATTTCTTAAATGAAATTTCTGCATTGTGTATCCATGAGGTAACTTCAAGAAATAGTTTGTTGCTTACTTAGAGTTTCGTCATAATTTCTTGAATGAAATGTTTTTTTTTATTTATCCAGGAGGCGAATTCAAGAAAGAATTTGTTCCCATGTGTCTGACAATAGATATATACAAATTCCTTTTCTTACATCTCCGACGTTTTATTAGACATTCTAAACATTTGATATTGTAGCTGACTCTAAAAATAATTAACACATAACAATGTAATGCATAATATATTTTTAATGAAATATTGCTATGTAGAATATTAATACAAAAATATATTATGATACATTATTAATATCAATGATTAACTTTGGACATTTTGAATCTGCTCCATAAAATAGGTCACCATGTTCTTTCTTGATATTATAGCTATTGTCTTCTCTTAGTTCGTAATCAGTAGAATAATCATTATTCCATTTTGAGTCATACACAATTTTTACTGGTGTCTCATCAACAGGCTCAATATGCTTTTCGTCTTTGGTATTATTTGGTTCAATGATTGTTTGAGCAATGACAGTAACGTTTGCTGGTGCTTTGTTTTTCATCAATTCATCTTTATATTCCATCGTGATATTTCCTGACAATGCCCTTTTTATTTTTCTGTCAGTTTCACTGTCTATTATCACATTATTTTTACACAGGTAACAGTTTCGGCACGTAGACAAGATATGGTTTACGATATTAGTAGAAGAGTATGCCTTTCTTTTATTGATCTTCCGTTGAATGCTAATACACAAAAGGTGGCGATTGGATGTATCAGTAGGTAATGTGTTACCTGCAACAGTAGCAAGGATTTGTCCTCTATCATCAATGATCATTTTTATGTTGGCATTCTCTTTGAGTGCAATCATCTCTGGAGATCTCAATCTCGCATAACCACCAACATAAGAGTTGAATTTTTTCGGTATTCCAAAGAAATTTAATTCCTTACTGTCATGACAATGCATGCATACATTTCCAATAGTGCTACCACTTGTACTTGTTTCAAAGTTTAAATACTTCTCTTTGTCAGCATTCAATGCTACAAAAACCTTGTTATGTAAACACACTTTATTAAAATGCTCCATATTCACTTTTTTTTTTATAGATATTAATTACTTGTTTATCGTTCCACTGCGTAAAAAATACTGATTTAATACATGCAATAGATTAGGTAGTGTCAATAACCGGTCATAGAATACCAGTGGGAAAGTCACATCATGTCTCTGACCAATCACAGAGCGCAATTGTTAGAACTGTAAGCATATTTTGACATTTTAGGTTATGTACAAAAAGAAAAAAAATAAATAAAGTTGAAAAATTTCAAAGTTTTAAAAAAGTTTGAATTAAACACTTTTAGGATATCGAATGTCTTTACTGAAAAGAAAAAAAATCACACGGAATCCGGCAACTGAGTCTCTCAATCCCCGTAAAGCTCTTTTAAAAGATACAAAAACTACTTATTTAACACAAAAATTTCATTTTTAATGACCAGCAAGTAAAGAAAAATCTCACTGAATTAGGCAACGGAGTCTCTCCACCCCCGTAAAGATCTTTTAAAAGATAGAATAACTACTTATTTAACACAAAAATTTCTTTTTTAATGACCATCAAGTAAAGACAAATCACACTTAATCAGGCAACTGAGTCTCTCAAACCTCATAAAGCTATTTTAAAAGATACAAAAACTACTTATTTAACACAAAAAATTTTGTTTTGTATGAGTATCAAGTAAGGAAACAAAAATCGGCCTAAGTCTACTTATTAGCTAACTACACTTAATGCTATTTTAAAATATACAAAAACAACTAATTGAAAACAAAAATTTAGTATTTAATGACCATCAAGAAAAGAAAAATAACACTGAATTAGGCAACTGAGTCTCTCAATCCCCGTAAAGCTCTTTTAAAAGATACAAAAAATATTTATTTAACACAAAAATTTCGTTTTTAATGACTACCAAGTAAAGAAAAAATCACACGGAATTAGGCAAATGAGTCTCTCAATCCCCGTCAAGCTCTTTTAAAAGATACAAAAACTACTTATTTAACACACAAATTTCGTTTTTAATGACCAACCAGTAAAGAAAAATCACACGGAATTAGGCAGTTGAGTCTCTCAATCCCCGTAAAGCTCTTTTAAAAGATACAAAAACTACTTATTTAACACAAAAATTTCGTTTTTAATGACCATCAAGTAAAAAAAAATCACACGGAATTAGGCAACTGAGTCTCTCAATCCCCGTAAAGCTCTTTTAAAAGATACAAAAACTACTTATTTAACACAAAAATTTCTTTTTTAATGACCATCAAGTAAAGAAAAAACCCATGGACTTAGGCAACTGAGTCTCTCAAACCCTGTAAAGCTCTTTTAAAAGATACAAAAACTACTTATTTAACACAAAAATTTCGTTTTTAATGACCAACAAGTAAAAAAAAATCACACGGAATTAGACAACTGAGTCTCTCAATCCCCGTAAAGATCTTTTAAAAGAAACAAAAACTACTTATTTAACACAAAAATTTCGTTTTTAATGACCATCAAGTAAAGAAAAATCACACGGAATTAGGCTACTGAGTCTCTCAATCCCAGTAAATCTCTTTTAAAAGATACAAACACTACTTATTTAACACAAAAAATTCGTTTTTAATGACCATCAATTAAACAAAAATCAAACTGTTTTAGCCAACTTAGTCTCTCAATCCCCGTTAAGCTCTTTTAAAAGATAAAAAAACTACTTATTTAACACAAAAATTTCGTTTTTAATGACCATCAAGTAAAGAAAAATCACACGGAATTAGGCAACTTAGTCTCTCAATCCCCGTAAATCTCTTTTAAAAGATAAAAAAACTACTACTTTAACAAAAAAATTTCGTTTTTAATGACCAACAAGTAAAGAAAAATAACACTGAATTAGGCAACTGAGTCTCTCAATCACCGTAAAGCTCTTTTAAAAGATATAAAAACTACTTATTTAAGATAAAAATTTTGTTTTTAATGACCATCAAGTAAAGAAAAATCACACGGAATTAGGCATCTGAGTCTCTCAATCCCCGTAAAGTTATTTTAAAATATACAAAAACTACTTTTTTAACACAAGGAACCCCCATGTAACTGAACCCCTGTATAACTGAAACCCTGTACAACTGAACCTCCGTGCTAAATTTCATTACGTTTAATATCTAGCCACCAAATGCGCCAAGCCTCAGAAGAAAAAGGGATTTTGAAAACAGGGAGCCCGATTTTCGAAAAAAGGGATACCCCCGTGCAACTGAATCCCCTTGTAACTGAACCCGTGTATAACCGAAACCCCCCGTGCAACTGTATCCCCTTTAACTGAACGCCCGTGCAAGTCACCCCTCAATTCACCCCAACCCCCTCAAAACACTTTTAAGCCCATTATTTTTAAAATGACAATATTTTTAAAACATTACTTATGTATTATACAGATCACATCGGGGAGGTAAAGCTAGGTCAAGTCACAATGTCATTCTATCGTTACTTTTCAATTAAGCTATTGAATACTCTCTAGCAATGTCTCTTGTAAACGTCAAATCTATCAATGCTATTAGCTTAGTAAGTTTAATGTAGACACAAATTCTAACATCCTAGGAATATTAAGGGGTTTTGATAAAAGGTGGCTCGAGTTTGGAAAAAAAGGTATACCCCCCGTTACCCTCACTCCCCGTGTAACTGAACCCGTGTATAACCGAAACCCCCGTGCAACTGTATCCCCTTTAACTGAACCCTCGTGCAACTCAACCCTCTATGCAACCCATCCCCCTCAAAACACTTTTCAGCCATTTCTTTTTAAATTGACAATATTTTTCAAACGTTACTTATGTATTATACAGATCACATCGGCGAGGTAAAGCTAGGTTAAGTCACAATGTCATTCTATCGTTACTTTTCAATTAAGCTATTGAATACTCTCTAGCAATGTCTCTTGTAAACGTCAAATCTATTAAGTATCTGAGCTTATTCTTTGTATTGTTGACACAAATGCTCCAAGCCTCAGAAGAAAAAGGGATTTTGAAAACAGGGAGCCTTATTTTCGAAAAAAGGGATACCCCCGTGCAACTGAATCCCCTTGTAACTGAACCCATGTATAATTGAAACCCCTCGTGCAACTGTATCCCCTTGAACTGAACCCTCGTGCAAGTCAACACTCTATGCAACCCAAACTGTTCAAAACACTTCAGCCGTTTCTTTTTAAATTGAAAATATTTTTCAAACGTTACTTATGTATTATACAGACCACATTGGCGAGGTAAAGCTAGGTCAAGTCACAATGTCATTCTATCGTTACTTTTCAATTAAGCTATTGAATACTTTCTAGCAATGTCTCTTGTAAACGTCAAATCTATTAAGTATCTGAGCTTATTCTTTGTATTGTTGACACAAATGCTCCAAGCCTCAGAAGAAAAAGGGATTTTGAAAACAGGGAGCCCGATTTTCGAAAAAAAGGGGTACCCCCTGTGCAACTGAACCCGTGTATAACCGAAACCCCCTTTTGAAGTTGCTGATGGTTGAATTTATAGGAAGAACGTAGATATGAGTAATATCTTTTATCCGAGCTACTAAAAATCTGTATAGATACCTGCGATACCAATACGCCCAAAAATAATACATCTGATATCGATACACTGTGCAGCCCTTTCCCCAGGGGACTTGGAGGGTCATAATATCACCAACACCAAATATATTTGACTCTAGCAAAGTCACTTGTAAGCGTCAAATCTATTAAGTATCTGATGTAAGCACCCCATTCTTTAATTACCCGTGAGACATTCTTAAGCATCGCAATACCCCTACGCTAATACCTTTTCGCAAAAAATTCGCAAATCTCGTAAACTAAAGAAGTAATTACCCTTTTCAAGAACATTACTCCTTCTATTAATGAAGCCCATGAAACGAATAGCCAAGTTTAAAAAAAAAAACCTACTAAAGAACTTACAGATGAATGACCACGGATTGCGTTAGTCCCCGGGCAAAGAGTGTAATGCTCCTGTAGAATAGGACTACTAGAAGAACCTGTTTGGTACATAGTCTGCTAGAAATGGTAGGTACTACTCTACTCACGCATCCGTGATCTTTCTTCTGGCAAAAAAATATAAAATTCCACATTTTTGCAGATAGTAGCTTGAAACCACTACAGTAGGGTTTTCTGATACGCTGAATCTGATAGTATCATTTTCATTAATATTATGTGACTGTTAGGGGGTATTTTCCCCTTTTTTCTAAAATCACGCAAATTTTCTCAGGCTCGTAACTTTTGATGGGTAAGACTAAACTTGATGAAACTCATATATTTCAAATCAGCATAAAAATCCAATTCTTTTGATCTATCTGTTGGTATCAAAATTCCGTTTTTTAGAGTTTCGGTTGGCATTGAGCCGGGTCGCTCCTTACTTACAGTGCGTTACCATCACGAACTGTTTGATCAGAAGCTTACAAATTTTATATATAGTTTAGTAAATATTCCTTGTTTTGTCTCAAGGCTCAATGATTAATTTTTTTGTTTTTGTTTTAGAGGAAAGGGGAGAAAGAAGACTTCGAATTTTAAGGGTAGGGACAAACTTAGTTTTGCTCCAGTCCTCAGAAAACATTATACCGTACGCTACGGTTTGCGTACGGTTTGCGTATTATTTTCACATAGTGTGAAAATAATGATAATTATTTATTGAATAATAACTATGGGCTAGAGTTAGTAGTTCTGGTCTCTCTTGCGCCCGGGGCAAAATCTTGATTTGCATCCCACCTGTCTCCCAAAATTTTTAGGCCAAATTTTAAAAAAATTTTAATTTACTAACAAAGTTTTACCGACTGTGCCCTCTACTTTATTTTAATAAAAATAAAATTTCAAAAATTACAAAATCAATTCTACCATTAGATTATTCGTTTAGAACTTTGCGTCCGAAGAAAGTGCCTCCTCTGCCCCCTAAAAATCCACTGATTAGAGTTCGCTCTTTACTAGGTTGCGCATGACGCCGCATCCAGGATATTCTCGTATGTACATTTTTTTGTGGTGAATATAGTATAAAAGATATTGTACAAAGTAAAAGAACTATTGTTTTCAGCTGTCTAACTGGTATTAATGTCAAACAAAATTTCTTTACCAAACCAAGGTGAATTTCGTTGGCTTTATTTTAACGAAGCACTTTAAGTGGCAAGCTTTGCTTTCACAATAATAATTCCCAAACAATATTTACATGAGCAAAATAGCAAAGGAAGTTTAACAGTAGAGAAGCCAGATAAGCAAATAACTGAGCTGAATTTTCAAGAACTTTTCTGTGTTCGATCTTTATGCAGAAAGTAAACATAATCCTAGGCGGCCATGAATGGGGCAAAAGGCTGACTAATAATGTCACTTAGAAATTATTTATAATTATCTTATAATTAGAGAACTCTGTTATCACTCGCATATGTTTCATATTACATGAAGAATATGAACACTTTTTTCAAACACTTCTAAACACAGTGAGTGGTCTGGATAAGAGATCTAAAAGATTAGCGAACAATACCGATTTTTCGTTTATAGACCAAACCTCCTAAAAGTCCAATCATCTTTTTTTTTTTTTTTTTTTTTTTTTTTTCTTTTTTTTTTTTTTTTAGAGAAATCACTTTATTTACATAAATATTTACAAACCTCCAGAAGCCTGGTCATCCAGACTTTTCAGGCATTATCTCTTTTCAACTTAACATCCTCACATCTTTTAAACAAAAAAAAAAAAAAAAAAAAAAAGACGAGACACCTCTTGCTCACACAATTCCCCGACGGGTACCGTTAATGTTCACTACCAGTCCTCATACTTTTTGGCACTACTTGAGGTAAAAAAAAAACAAAAAAAAAACAACACATTAATCAAAATCATAACAACCAACACAATGGCTCCTTAGCAAACTACGGAGCCTAGGCAAGCACTTCTGCTGTGCTCAATTTTGTTAAACTTTCCCCCCAAAATGTGGGAATTTTTAAATCTTCCAGAAGATTAGCACAAGCAGCAATTAAAGATTGTACTTTATGCTGATGTTCATGTATTTACTAACGTTGATTTTTATGGGTATTGGAAAGCCCGATTGTCTTTTGGAGAAACAAGGGAAAAACCCGAAAGCTTCAGGGATGGTGGAAGTACTGTCCTGAACCCAAGCTGAGAGTCACAACTGTGTGCATCTATACCTTAGATGACGTTTTTTCAATTTGAGACAAATCTAACCCATGCATGTACGTACATATGTACAGTTCCGTTACCTTTCATAATGCACAAAGCCACATAACTGATGAGGAAGAAGAAAAGAAAAGAAAGCAGTAGACACAAATCAGCACTTTAGCAACATGACTAGTCTACCGAAGGGCATTTAGAAAAATACTTTCAAAATTTAGCCGCTTCTGAAACATTTCACTTATCACTTCTTCTCTAGACAGCACCCAGGCTAGTAACTTCATAATTGGTTGATAAGGTGACGTTACCTGAGGAGGGGGTAAAATTTTGAGAGATAATTTTGGAATTACTGATTGTATTCCTTCAATGTGGACGAATAAGAGTTCACTTTTAAATAATATAAGTTATGCACTATATGGGAAGGGGGTGATCAGTAGGTTTCAGATATGGTTGGGACATAGTTAAAATTGGTTTGGAATCATTGTTACATCAAAAAGAACTACCTCTTTTTAAATAAAAGCCCAGTTTAACGAGTACTGCATTGAACATTTATGCGATAGTCAATTACCATCAAGGGATGCAATCTTCTCATCCATGTAATCTGACCAGTCGATATTACCTGTAGGAATTGACCTTTAGGATTTGTTACCCCTTCTAAATGTTCCAGAATTTGTTTTATATTCAGCAAGGAATGCAACCCTTACCAATTAAGGTAGTTAATTCCGTAATTAATTGGCTATCAACTGTTTTAGGAGAAAATATTATATGCTGCCCTTGCTTGTGAATGAAAGCTTTCTATTCGATCTAATGTACTAGCAGTGCTGTCATTTCCAGGGGAAGTTATGAGAGGTCATTTTCTATATCCTCACTAGGGGGGCAAAGCAATTTGCCAGGAAATAGGCTCTGTCCAAAGTTTATAATGAGTTGGCTACTCCTCTGATAAAGCTACATTGTCAAATGCAGATGGTTGATTAAATTGTCATTCTAGTCAAAAGAGCGTTTTCCATATCGGAGACACAAATCAATGAAAACGTCTTCATGTGCTGTATTACGTCCCAGCAAGGGGGCCCACAAGGGTTGTGATTTCATGTAGTGACTACTATTGATAACAGTACGTGTTTGGCACGAAAGGTTAAAAGTATTGTAATTTATTTTAAAAGGGTGTTACAGTCGCAAGTCGACTGCTTTCGGAATTCGTTAAACAATTCTAATAGAAATACCAACAGCTACTTTGTAAGTATAATGTCTTTTTAGTCTGGGTGGTAATTTTTATACCACCAGTTGTAAAAATTGCTGGGAACAAAGGCAAAATCCTAATAGCACTGTATCAAAGAGGATCATAGGAGGAAGAAGTGAGAATTTAGGGAGGAGTCTAGACATGCACGTACGCATGGGAGGGGCTTGGTGGCCTCTGTGTCTGGCCTTCCCAAAAATCCAAAAATTTTCAAAAATTTCTTGGCAGTTATTTTTCAAATTATCAATTTTGTATTGTTGACATCCTCCCCCCTTCCCCAAGAAATACCCGTGGACGTGCCTAGGTTCAAGACCCGGGTTTCATGAAGTCTCAATATTGTAGAATTTCCACTATGTTTTAGGTGGTTTACATGTTATTTTGGTTGTTTTATTCTAATTTTCACCCCCCCCCCTCCCCTTCTCCCGACCTGAATATTCAATTCTGGCGTATGTGAATGTATACGGTTTAATCCAGTTGTGTCAATTCAAGAATTTAAGCGGGAATTATTTTTTAACATTCTAGGGGGTAATTTTTTCGCTTTTAATATTTTTTCAATGAAAATACCAAATAAAAGTCATTTTTCGATTGACATTAAAAAAAAGATTTTTTAGAATCTAGGGGGGCGATAGTTTTTAGAGGCGCAACTATCCTATCCCTAATAGACACTGCTGGTTTAATCTACAGCTTATGCCGTTTCGAAACATTTACAAAGTTATATTTAATCTTGATATAAATTTGATATTTTTCTGCCACATTAGCAACGAGGCAAAAAACTAATAATATATACATGGCTGGGCGTGCTACCATTCCGAACAACCGTCACAAGCAACAAACGTACCTGTTTCTGTTCTGTTCTTACAAAAAAAAAAAAAAAAAACAGAAACAGAACAGAAACATGTGACCTTTTTTTTATTTACCTGTTCTGTTCTGTTTCTGTTTTTACAATAAGTATTTTGTCCTGTTTCTGTTTTTTTTCTAACTGTTTTTCTTGTGTTCTTGATTTTACTTTACTTATTCGAGAATGAGATATTGAGAAATTTTGAACTTATAAAATAGTGTTTTAAATCGTAATTTGAAATTTTGAAGAAGCGTGGTTACGCCCCTTACATTTTTTGGAATTTGAGCGTTAATATAAAGTATAAGTAAGTAAAATAATGGCACTCAGTATGTCTAACATATCAAATGTGCTGATAGATTGTTTAAGCTAGGCAAAATTAGGGCTTAGGAGTCAGATGAGAGTAGGTAGGTGTATAAATGGGAGAACAGTAAAGGTGTATTTTTGTTCCACTAAAACAACTTATGTTTTAGTGTATATTATTCAGTCAATTGAGCAGCAAAGTTGCATAGATACTGTCTAGGTGAAGCAGGATTCAAACAAAACACTTATTACTGTATATTCTGGTTCTATTGGAAGGGCCTCTGTATCCTACATTACATGGGAAGTAATCTGCACCTTTAACCGGGAAAACTTTAGTTCAACGGTTTTTATGGAATTTATGCTGCTAGATAACAGTGACTTGCTTTGATTACCATACTAGCCTATAATTGACAAATACCATGGGCGCCCAAAAGGGGGGCAGGGGGGCGCCCCCCTGGCTGAATGATGCTGCCTTATTTTTGCATTTTTGTTCTGATATTTCTATTTCAAATAATTAAAAGTGCCAATTAGACGAGGTTTGCCCCCCCCCTCCTTGAATTCAGCTTATGGGCGCCCATGATAAATACCGATTATTAATTCCAAATTTTCTTAAATTTTATTCAGAGAGGAATGTAAATGTATTGAAGTCTTGTCCAGTAGAAACATATATATTTTTGCTAGCACGTTTTATTACATCAACATAACAAGATATACTTTTTCAAGATACCAAATATACTTTTTCTACCATCTCTAAATATAACCAATGGAAACCGTTTCAGGGAAAAGCCTAGAGTTGAAACAGTGGCCTAACTAGCTGATTCTGGCCTAGCTGGCCAAAGTCTTATAAAATGCTGATACACTTTTCTCATTCTGTAGGATAACATATCTTCCGGTGAACACGGTAATTCTTGCCATACAGCACAATAAAAAAAGTCACTAAGCAGTATATTATTTCTTATATCTATCTCTTAAATACCTATTATAGACAAGTAAATTCCCGTAGAAATTAATATGATATGATTTATTAACACTAGAAGCCCTACTGGGCCATGGTTAATACACAAAAGGCTACACGGCAAAAATAACAAATGAAAACAACCTTATAATACTGTATATTATAATACTGTACTACAAATTGTCTAAGTTTTTAGGGAACCGTAGTTAGGAGCTGTCATTTTGCTTTTATTTGCCAACAGGTTTTCTTGGCTCATTGCGCAAACGAAACCGCTCAGGGGTGAATTGCCCCTTTCCCCCTAATTACGCCACGGAGGTGGAAGAGGTCAGATATTTGGCTGGAGGTGTAGTTTTAAAAATAGTAGGCTACTAGATGGTGCTTCTAATTATGTGAAAAATTCTAAAATTAATCTTTGCTTTGAGAAACGCATGATGTCATTTCTTAATGACGACTTGGATGTTCCAAGAGGTCTCTCTGGGTACCCTACGGAAAAAGGAAGCAAAGGAAGTATTAGTGCAACTTCTGAAGAGCATCTTTAAAGGCTAAGGGAGTCTCTGCCATGACATTTATATATTATCTTAAAGGAAGCACACAATTAATGTGCACAAAGACAAAGTATATGCGGCTGGTGCAGAAAATAACAAACCCAAACCAACCAAAAAAGTATATTAAGTCAGGCTGCTTCCCTTGAGAAACCTCCAGATAGTAAAGCTAGTTACACATAGGACATTGGATTAGTGAAATCTGGAATAAGAAGAGCAGAGATACGGCGGTTCTTTATTTCCAATCGATCAAAACAAGCTGCTCTGCGGATGCTCTGCTGCAAAACCCTGTTTAAGGACAAATTGCCACTTTCTGTGTTTGATAAGCCAGATATGAAACAGCTTATTTAAAAAAAAAAAAAAAACAGTGGGCTTGAAAGCACCATTTTGGGGAACCGTCCATCGTCACATAAGTGCTAGAAAAAAGGAAGTCCAGAAGGCTGCTTTAAGATCTGCCACTCAGACTAGTTTGACTTTTCACAGCTGGTCTACAAAAGGATCTGATTTTATAGGCATCAATGTCTACTACCCCGGGAAGATGAAAAATAAGCAGAGATTGCACCACTATCTTTCATATTTCGAGAGGCATGAGCATTCTCATACAACTACTAACATCCTTTTAGCAATCCAAGTTGCAATCAAAAAGTTTTAATGACAGATAAGATGTTCCGTGTTGTGACTGATTCTGGGAACAATGTCACCAGAGCCTGTAGGACATGAGCGCTTTCCTGAACTTCATGTTTTAACATTTTCTTCATTCATCTGTTGCACGCCTTCTTGGATTTTGGTCTACTCGAAGCTAAGCCAATGACATCCCTTAAGAAGATTGCTTGGAATCCTTTGATGAAGTCGGAGATGTCGATCCAACTGTTGAAAATGATTCAGACGGTCTTTCTGTTCCTTGTTCTGAAAATTCCGGAAATGAAGATACGTTTGCTGAAGAATCTAAATAAACTGATGCAGTGTCTAAGGAAGAGGGCAGTGAAAGTCACTGAAAAAAAGAATGGGGAGCTGGGAGTCTTTCAAAAAATGAGGTTGCAGCACAGGCTATCCGAAGACACGTTACACTTGCTAAAACATTGATAGTCAAGGTTGTCACTACCCCTTTTACTTTGGGAATGGACCATGAAAACGTGCCTAAATAATTAAAAGCATGCCCATCGTATTCTTAAAGCAAAAGTTTGATGTAGTAACACTTTCCATAATGAAGCAAGTTTTGGAGAAAGTATTTTCTGCCGCAAAGCGAAAGAAATTTTCGAAATAAGTTATCAAAAAGTGCAATTGTTCTTATATTTGCGTCCCTTTGAAAACCTATCTAAGAGAAGACAATGCTAAAAGACAGTATTATGTAGCAAAATGTCTAAGTTTCTTTTGAAATTCAGAATTTGAGAAATTTCATTTTACATATTTACTTAAGAATGAATTCGATGGAATGCTTAGAACATTATTTTCTAGCGCAAAGCGCCGTAAAAATATACAAAGTACCCTTAAACCATGAATTTTCCTTTTCATTTGTCTCTCACACAAATTGGCTAGGAAATAATAAATCTTAAAAAGTTGTTTTAAGCTGCGAGGCAACGGAAATTTTTGACTTGGTGGTAAGAATTGTCATGTTCCCGTGAATTTTTCTTCTTTCATAGATTATTTCAGATGGCTTCCAAACATCAGAATGGGGGAAGGGTAAAGTGTGGTCTGAAGGGGGAGACTTTTCCCCGCCAAAGTAACTATGGGCTCTGCTTAAACAATAATGACTTTGAGCTGACTGCCCAATTTGATGATGAAAATTATTTTATTTTCAAAACATCTTAAATAACTAGTATGCATTTCCGGGAAGTTCGAGGAGATTCTGTACAAGCATAAAAGCGCATTTTTGTAAAAATGGAAGGGGAAAATGGAAGAAAATAATCATAAAAAAGGATGGCGATGTTGTGTGCATAGACAGTTTTTCGCCCCTTTATTGAAAAACTGGTTCTTTTTGGCGGAAAATGCTGCAATAGTACTGATAATAAACCAAAACTTATGATTTACAATTTTTTTTTCTTTAAGCTTTAGGTGTTCGAAAAACAGCTGTTTTTTGAACGAAAACAGCTGTTTTCTGTTTTTACCAAAACAGAACAGAAACAGGGCTTCTGTTTTTTTGTTGACCTGTTCTGTTTCTGTTCTGTTTCATTCAAGCCCTCTTTTTTTCTGTTTCTCCAGAAAAACAGAACAGTGCCCATGCTTACCTGACGTTGGATGTCCTGACGGTTGGATGTTATGACACCTTCCCACATGGCTGTAAATACTCAAACTTGAAAGCAATCTTGTTGCAATTATGCATGGCGGCTACACAAGGATAGCTAGGACACTTATTTTTCTGTTTTAAAATATTAACTATATCATATTGATATGTATTATATTAATATATAATTATATATATTTATACATATATTATATTATTATATATATATTATTTTATTATTTTTATTACAATAATTATATTATATTATATATATATATATATATATATATATATATATATATATATATATATATATATATATATATATATATATATATATATGATATTAAAATATAAGAAATTAATATGAAAAATAAATAAGAAAAAACTTTTTTCTTAGAGTTTGTAAATGAGTTTTTTCTTAGAGTTTGAAAAATGTAAATTTTTCTTAGCGGTATCTACTCCTTTTGCGTGAGTGAGATATAAAAAAGAAGTGGTGACTCAGGAAATAGAGGTGATTACGTGACTAAGCTGAAAGATATACGGTTAAAATACGGTTTCAAATTTACATATTTCAACAGTCATAGACGATAATTATATCCTACAGAAAATTTACTTGAAATCTTATTTACAAAGGGTCAAAAATACTCTTGCATGTGAAACGACTCTAATTATTATTGTATTTTAACTATCCCAAAAAGTACAAGTCTATTTTTTCAGTTAAACTATATTTAAATATCCATTTTTCTTAGCACATAGGCTGAAGGCTGGATAACACCCCTACTGAAGAAATATGGTCGCTTTTAGGTGCAGTTTTCAGGATGAGGGCGTAAAGTAATGCCTTACTGTCTAAATATGGCCATATTTCAGCCAAAAAAGCACCCCATCTATTCAGCGCTCCATCTATTCAGCTTCAAGAGTCTAGGACACTTACAAGAGTAAAACTGGTGGTAGTGTTTACAAGAAAAGTCACCAGCACCATAGCGTTTGAAGACTTTTTTACCTCAAACTACTGCCTCATTGTCTTCTCGGGGAAATTTAAAATGCAAGGAAGGGTAAAGAAAGCAGAATTTTGTCCCCAGTAGGCCCTCCAGCTTAAGGTCAACTAGCTTAATTAACCTTCCAATATTCCCCCAGTCTAACCTAGCCTTACTTTGAGCAAACTACATTTTAGCTTAAAATAATTCCTAAAAATAAAAAATACTGATTAACTATAGCTTATAGAGAAATTTTAACTTTAGTCCATTTGCATTGTTGACTAAATATCCATTTTTTTTTTAATCAATATCCTACCTTTTTTAATGAAATCGTTTAATAGTACACTATAAGTGACGCTGTAATAGTTTTTAATCCCTATCTTCCCACGTTAATTCACCGATGATCTAACCCTTATAAGCAAGGCCATATCCAGGATTTTTTTTCAGGTGAGGGGGGCTTATAAAAAAAAACTTTTTAAGACATCAACAATTTGTTTATATGCATTCTTGATCATTTTTTATGAAAACGACTAAAACTTGGAAGGCGGGTCAAACATGGTAGCCCCATGAACATGACCTTTCTTATAAATGTCCCATTCTCTGTGGTCCAGCCCTTGAAGTATTTCTAATAGTTACATGAAAAGCGTAAGATTCTGCTCGTATGTACCTGTCCGGCAAAAAAAACAGTTTGTGTAACTAACTGTGAGTAAGGTGCGACTTGGCTCAATACTTACCAAAACTCTATAACTTGAAACCTTGATATCAATAGAAACATCAGAGTAATCGGATTAACAAGTTGTCTCTAAAAATACAATATCCATTATTTTTAGCGCTAGTCATTAAAGGCTAAGAGCCCAAGAAAATGTGGCTGATTTTTGAAAAAGGTGTAGGAAAACCCCCCTAAAATTCAAAGAATATTAATGAAAATTCCACCATCAGATTCAGCGTATCCGATCACCCTATTCTAGAGGTTTCCAGCTCTCATCTGCAAAAATATGTGGAAAATTTGTATGTTTTGCCAGAAGAAAGTTCACGGATGCGTGTTTATTTGTTTGGTTGTTCTTTTTTGTTTGTTTTCCCCAGGGGTGATTGCAAGGCCGTATCCAGGGGGGGGGGTACATGGTTTGAAACCCCCCGAAATTTTTGACCGAGTCTAAAATAAGTCGAAAATTAGTAAAACCTAGGTAAAAATCAGTAAAATTAGTCGAAAACTGAGTCAAAATTAGTACCCCCCCCCCCGAAAAAAATCCTGGATCCGCCCTTGGGTGATTGCATCGAACCAATAGCCCTAGAATGTCGGGAAAGGGCTAATTTGAACGGAAATTATAAGTTATAGTGCCCTTTTTAAGCCAACAAAAAGATTGGAGGGCAACTAGCCCCTCTCCGACCCCCTTTTTTTTTCGTAGTCGTCCAGTCAAAATTTTGAGATAGCCATTTTGTTCCATATAGTTGAAAAGCCCAGTAACTAAGCCTTTGAGGATAACATGACCCCCCCCCCCCCCACACACACAGCCCCTGGGGAAGGATCTGTGAGTCATAAAATTTCCCCTTTGTGTATGTATAGCATTTGTTATTGGTAAGTATACAGACAGCTTTCGGGAGGGGGTGAATTTTCTGCGGGAGGATTTTCCACGGAGATAATTTTCCGTGGGAAGGGAAATTTACGGGGTGAATTTTCCAGGGGAAATTTTACACTGAGGATTTGACAGAATTTATATATGAAATTCTTTTTATTTGTCTTACTATCACTTTGCCAACTCAATTTTGTATTTGGAAATGTTCCGGGGAAATTATCTGGGGGCTGTTTTAAGTGTGTTTGGATTTCCAGGAAAAAATTCCCACGGAAGAGTGTAATCCGGAGCGATCGGGACAACGATTAGAAATTAAAGTCTTTTCAAATGAAAGTATGCTAAGTAGAATTTTTCAGGCTGAATACTCCACAAGAGATTTTAGGTGGAGGGGGATTTTCAGCAACGACGGAATTGTTCGGAGGGAATTTTAAGGGGGGCGTATTTTACATAGGAGGAAATTTCCACAAAGTAGTTTCCGCAAGGGGAGGGAATTTTTCATGGAGGGGGAGCCAGATTTACCGGTATTATTTGCAAAACGGTCTGAAACTAAATAAAATAAAAAAATTTTTTAACTGAAAGTAAGGAGCAACATTAAAACTCATCCGTTTGAGAAATGAATCCGTTTATGAAGGAGTTCCCCCTCCTCAATGTCTGGTTCTTTAAGCTAAAGTTTGACTGTTCGTCCCAATTGTTTAATTAAGGCTCCTGAAGCACAAGGGTCGTTTAGAAAGCTTTTTTAAAGTACTAAAGGCTTTAGCGTAAAGAGGAGGCCCCTCATATACGGAATAATTTTTGTTCATTTTGAGTTTTAATGTTGCTCCTTACTTTCAGCAAAAAAAAACTTTTTTTTCTTTCTTTTTTTTAATTCATTCAAAGAGATCCGATGAATGTTTTGTGACAGGATTTCCAGTCCTCTTGATAAATGGCGTCTTAAATTTTTTTTTAAATTGCCAAATCCGGATATGTTACTAAATAAGCAGCCAATTTTTTAGGGTTCAACTTCTCCAGTGATGATATTCCGGAAGACACCACTTAGTGTTGAAAGGAGGAAACTAGCAATGATCGAACTAGCGATCAATCTATTAACATAGGCGAACATGCCTTCGTGTTTCCTTAATTTTCCAAGCAACCGCATGGACAGATAAATGAACTTGTTAATTATTTGTGCTGACAGTACAGGACTGAAAGAAGAGTTGCATTCTGCCATTTAGACGTTTGACCTTGTGGAACTACTTTACCTATTTAGACCTTTGCAGATATAAGGATCGTATCAGGGAAAGCTATTTCCTTGGGGTTGTCGTTTTTCCAAACAAACTGCCTTTTGTTATTATTCTTTAGGATAAACAGAAATTTTTTTCATAAATTCTAGAGGCAGTGGTTAACACCCCCACTTATACAAACTGCTTGAGGCAATGGGCCATTGTGGCCTGAGTTTCAACTCGAGTTTTAAGTATGTCCGCTGTATAATAGTGCGCAAATTACCGATTGAGCAAAACCTTAATGCGCGAACTATTGCACAGTTAAACTAATTCTAACGATCAGCCAATTATTGACCCAGCGGAAGGTTGCACCCTGAAATATTAAACCCATACATAATAAAATAAGATTCCAGCCGGGAAAAATGTTCCCGTAAAAAATTGCCGCTTTCCCCACTGGAAGCATACAAATTAGACTACGGAAACATTGCCCCTACGAATTTTTTAGAACAGATAATATGTATTCTATAGCATAAAGGCCTAAAAGGAGGTTTTAAGGTTTGATTTACTCCCAATTTCCCCATGAACCTGCACGACTTCATTAACTAACAGGATGTAACGCAAATTGATGCAACGACATTATGCCACTAAAGCAAGGGCGGATCCAGGATTTTTTTAGAGGGGCGCAAACTAGGTTGATCCGATAAACTTGCGTTAGGAGGAAGTTTCATTAACGCAAACTTGCGTTAATTAAGTAAATTACACTACCTTAGACGACATTAGGGGGCGCGCCCCCTCGTCCTCCCCATGGGTCCGCCACTGCACTAAAGAAATAATATTACGTATCCATATATAGTATATTTTACAATGGTTAGAACCAACATTTCCTTACAAAACTATATGTACATTCTGAGTCGATTACCAACAGCGACAATTTTGACCTGAAATTTGTTTGATGTAAGAGGGGTTGTAACTTGGTATATCTAAAAAAGTATCGTATATTTTTGTGTAAAGTTTATATAAACAAAAAGACAATACTTCAAGCCAGGGCTATGTCCAGATTTTTGGTTAGGAAGGGGGTGTTACCAAAGAATTTTGTTCGGGAGGGGGGGGGGGAGATTGCCAAAAGAATTTTTTTTCAGGGTGTGGCATTTTGCTTGCAAATGTAAGACTAATTTCCGAGTCGGAGAATTTTGTTTTTTAAAAGAAATATTTTTTTTTTAACTTCATTTTATCAATAAATTTACGAGTCAGAGAAATTTTTGTTGGGGAGGGGGTTCAAGCCCGGTAACTTTCGGGTAGGTAGATCACTTCACTAAAGCCTTGGATTTAGGGGCTATGGAAACAGAGACACGTAAGGTAGAGTAAAATATGAATGAAGTATAGTGTGAGACAGATCGAATTACAGAGTGGTGAACGCGTAAGATAAACAGTGTGCAGCCTCGAGGTTTAAACTCTATACTATAGCAGATTTCTTTATCTGTGGAAGAATTTACTTTATTTGACAGTCACGTTTCTCCTGTTTCCCACTGAGACATCTGGCGTTTTCTTCTTTGAAATCCTTAACATGAAATGTCAGCCCATTTTCTAAAGTTTACACTTCTATCCCTTTGGCAAAAGGTCTATCGAGTTTCCAAAAGCTCGTGATATTTTATTCTGGCACATTGTTTTTTTACTTTTTTTTAGGGAAAGGAATAAATGCAAAAACGTGCAAAGTGAAACATAAATACTGAGACTCGTAAAAATTTTGACATTTTTGGCATGGATTCAGCATCTAACACCCTCCTTTGCAAATCTGGCTGATTTTTAAACATAATTATGTTATCTATTGAGGTACATACGATGAATTTTGGGGAAAACATAACTTGGAAAGAAACACAACAAGTAGGCAAATTATGTGGATATACATGAAGATATAGAAGACATAATAAAAATTTTTAAGAAATAGGAAAAAGTTTCACGTGCTAGTGCTAAAAATTGTGCTACCGTGCTAGAGATTTAATTTCTGAATTAAAACTTTTTTGGAAGCCATTTCAATCACACAAACTTTTTGTCTCTTTTTAAGAATTTCAAAACAGGCCGTCTTGAGAATATGCGTTAGCAGTAATGCATAGTAAATTTCTTCGGTTCTCATGACCGAAGAAACAAAATTGGAACGAAACCTAATTCATTTTGGACGAATATCTCTACGGGCGATCCACATTATGATGACTTAATTTGAATTCCATCTTAAGATCCTATTCATCCTGCAGCAGGTGATACAATAAACGAAGATGTCCGTTTAAGATCTCTAAATGAGATATCTACAGTGACATCAATTGGGATGGGGCATGCCCCCCCCCGCAGGCTTTTGAAAAACACTTTGCCAGGTATTTTTATTGAAAAATATTTTTGTTTGTTATTTCCATTGTAAAAAACGAAAAAACACCCTCCCCCCCCCCCAAGATCCCTAAAATATACATTTTGATTCCCTTCTCTAATTTTTATGGATTGATTTCACTAGATATCTAAACCCATTAGGTTCAAAATATCATACATTTTATAAAGATCCTGATACAAATCAAAATTTTCATATTTATTGATAATTGTTATTGGAAATAGACTCCACTTTTGGAGTGAGGCCTCTAAAGAAGAAAAATGCCTTACAGAATATACGGTCTCTTATTTTACCATATTGAGGTACAGGCACGTATACAAAGCGGGGGGACATATACCCTTATAAATGTCTTTTAGCAACACAAAACTATTTCACGTCTGAATAATCTTATCTTACAAAATCCATAATTTCTTCTTTAACAATATTGGGATACAGGCACGTATGTGAGAGGACACTCGGGCTCATGCCAGAGCTGAAGTGTAGGTTTATAGGTCCTGAAGAAAAGTTATCTTATACAGGGGCGGATCTAGAGCAAAATCTTGGGGAGGCCCGATGTGACCAGGGCGCCAATGAGCAAAATCTTGGGGGCCCAATGTGACAAAGCTGCCAATAATTGACACAATTGACAAATTTATTCTAAGAAAAGATTAAAAAAAGAAACAAACGGGACAAGAGAGCGCCAGAAAAATATTAGGAGGGGGGCTCGGAGGACCATCCCCCTCCCCCCCCCCCAACCCCTTGGATATACCAGTGATCTTATATAAATTATTTAGTTGCACAAGCAGTGTCTCAGAGTGAGCACCAGAGCATAAACATTATGCTGTAAATATAAAAGCAAAAATACAACAGCACCACAACATATATATTATTTATGCTGTGGAGGGCACTACCTCTCCCTAAATTCGGTGTCTACGTATGTTCACACGTCTTTTTATTTCCCATTTTCCACTATTGATCTTTATGTAAGAGTAATATTTCATATGTAAATTAGCACTCATTTGTATAATGGGAAATTTCATATTAAAATTGTGACAAACGAACCTGTGAGGATTTTTATACCAGCCATTTGTTCTAATGCACAATATTTTAAATACTGTAAGTTTAGAGTCTCGGGGCCTTATGATCTGAGGCCGGAAGCTTAGGGTCTGTTCTGCCCTGTAACTTTCAAACCGTTTAAACAACAACATGAATTTACGCCATTTTGGGCAATTTACTGCCTAAGATTCGGCTACGTTGCAAAGCATTTGGATGAAAAGAAAAATATTATTTACTTAACTCCTTTATTTCTTGCCACCTAGACTAGGATGACCAAGGAGGGTGTTCACACTCCCAGATTAAAAGTAATAGCATGATACTGGTTCAAACTAGTCAGCATGCCGTCCTTGCACACCAAAACCTATCGGTGAAAAATGGGCAGTTTGTATAATTAAGGACCCTTCCCCTTGGGGGTGTGTGGGACACGCCTATTTAAGGGTCCATTATGCTATTCTAAGCAAAATGACTATCTCAAAATTTTATCCAGTACCCTCAGGGGTAACAAGGGACGGCTCAGGTCTGGCGTAGGTGGTTTGGTTGGTCATAGGCCTAAATTGTACCTTCAATCATACGTGTTTAAATTCCTTGCAAGATTTTGCCTCGAATTTGGTCAATCAATTTGATTCGGCAAAATACAGTTACTCTGAGTGAAATGACCATCAAAATTGTGATCCAATGCCAGGGGGATTACCAAGGGGCTGTTGGGCAAGAAGAGCATGGATTGTGGGATGGCTGCTTTAAAAGAACTCCGTAACTTTTAATTCTTGATAGAATGATCCCCCTGCCAATTTTCTACCCTGATATTTACCTACACCGCATCTGTTCCATATGGTACATTCGTATAGATTGGGACCTTTAGCTGAACTAATAATGTTCCCCTCAGAGACACAATTACTTTTCTTTCGGCTGTTCTGGTAAACATTTATTATTATTTCTATATTAGACCGAAATGGGTATCTTAAAATTTTTAGGCTTTTTGGAGCTGTTGGGCACATAGGCTATTGAAGGGGTGACAGGTTTCCCCCTCCTCAGAATTTACGTTTGTTTGAACTCTTCCAAAAAACTCTTTGCTTAGTAAACGCTAGTGCGGCTAAGGTCAAAGATATTATACTATGAATTCTGATCCCTCGTATTGATTAAATAATATATTCTTTAAGTTGGGTCAATATTATAGCTTATTATAGCTACGTTTCCCAAGGCTTTTAGGACTGGCAACTAGCTGAGGTCATTTTTTCATACTAAAACTTAATTAAAGCAAGCAATTTTATTAAGAGGCGTAAAGAGAGAGTTAAGAATGTTACGAGTAAAGATAAGTTTACTCGTAATTTCATGGAATGTGGCAACATGGGATTTTCTACTAGCCCATTCCTGGGAATTTCACAGTTCATAATAAACCCCCCCCCACCAGAATAACAAATAAGATAACGTCCTTGTTCCTTTTTTAAGTTTCTTTCTTTCAAGCATCTCTCAAAATCAAACTTGAGAACAATCTGACACCTTGGGAAAGAAAATGCGACATGCAAACACAATATTTATAAACTTCGCTTACCTTCTTTAGATTATGATCTTAGCTAAATTTGATAGCTTAGATAACACCAAGACCGACAGACACGCACACAAACACGTATACACAAAAGAGGGATAAAGAGGGGGGTGGGGGGATATGGAAGAGATATAAAACTT
Organism: Artemia sp. Qi Xiang Cuo; assembly: GCF_049724085.1. Lineage (NCBI taxonomy): Eukaryota > Metazoa > Arthropoda > Branchiopoda > Anostraca > Artemiidae > Artemia > Artemia sp. Qi Xiang Cuo. Next base: position 61,958,551 of record NC_142798.1, read on the forward strand.
AAAATCGCACTTAAGATGAAACAAATGATCTTGGATAATTTATATTTTCAAGTTAAATTTCAAGAAGGAGGAAAAGTGTATAGACAGAAATGTTTGAAGGAAGCTGAAACTTAATAAAGCCATGGCAACTTTTGAGCCTAACGTCTCTGCCAAATGATAATAGTTGCAATCCGAAAAACGATTAATGGCTTCCCTATTGTTACCTAACGGACGAAATAGAGATGAAATTGACCGCTGAGCCAATTCCGTTTGCTTGAGCTCAGCCATGGACTCTCATCTAACCACTCAATCATCATTAGGAATTTAGAGGCTGACAGACTTTATCACTTCGATGAAATTTTTGATACCGTCGCTCATTTTAACAATAAATCCATCAAGCAAATTGTTATCTAATACACATATGCTTAGAAGTTCAATCTTTCTGTCGCTTTAAAATTTGAACCTATTCAGTTAAAGAAAATAGACGAAACTTTGGCACGATCTAGCGAAATCAAACCGAAGCAAAAAGAAATTTCAATTAAAATAACACATGCTAAGGACGTTTGTTAGGTTTTTGGCTACTAATACGCTTTCCAGCCTAATTAGAGTAATTAAAACGAACTATGGGGTTTCAATTCGAGCAATATTTATGCTGTAATCCTTGAAGTAGCCATCTTGCTTAGCTTAGTTCTCCTCTGCCAAAGCCACAGTTCATATAATTATCCAGCAAGCTTATCGCAGATCATTTCTGGTCTTCGTTCTCGGTGCGAACAAAAAGCTCCTCCCACTTCTTTCTGCATTATCGGGTTAGTCTCTTTCCGATTGTTTCCAACAAAGTGCATTATTCGTAATAGCGGGTTTCCACTTGTTTCCGATTAGATCAGAGTCTGACTTGTCTACCCGTGAAAAGATCTGATGCCGCCTATGTTTCTATCTGCAAAAACGTTCTCTGGAGCACTCGCACCTTGGTCCGGGTTTTTATAATGGATGAGATAGGGAAAGATCATACTGGATAATTATATAAACTATGGCCAAAGCCTACTAGAATATCCATCGTTTAAATTTTCAACAAAATAGTAAAACAGTGGCTTTTTTTAGTTTTAAAACAGGAGAATAGATGAAGATGCTGAAATTCAAAAAAGGGCTTCCTGAAGTCCGATCTCTTCCCATCTTTGCAACTCCGTTTCTGGCTGGACGTAGATACTAGGTTAGGTTATTCCAGCATGTCCACGCTAGATTCTGGCTATAGAAAACCAGTGAAATCTTTTTTTTTCTTCGTATCTCAAAAAGTATAGAATATAAAACAATTCTAACAAGTTTGGAAGAGCTCAATTCTTAGCTCAATTTATTTTTTGGAGATAGGCCTACTGGGTTTTGGCATAAGGCAGACAAGCTCTTAAGATACCCGCAGTTTAATACTTCCGACGTTTCGAAAATAAGTAGTTATAATTATATTTTCTTAAAATACTTATAATATACCAAACGAAATAAACTTCAAGTTCCAAGGACAGTGAAAATGAAATCTGATTATTAGAGTTGGTCAAATGAAACTTACACAACCTTAAATGTCTTTTAAAAATTGAAAAAAAATCACGAGTTCAATTTTAATGAAAAACTCCTCCATGGCAGTTATGCAGTTTCTGTTAGTAGTAGGCACCGAATGTAAAGGAAAAGGGTCGTGGGTGAAAAATCAGCAAATATCAGGTACAACATATTACACCCGCACAAGAAGAAGTTGTTAATTTTATTAGAAGGTGTTGTTGTCTTTGGAATCAACAGATGTTTAATGTTTGAATTCATACAAGTTATTTCACGGTTCGGCGTGGCAACACTGACAAAAATGTGACACTGTCCTAACATCGAAAAAAAAACAGCGAAAAACAGCGAAACAGCGAAAAAAAGTCAAAGAAAATCGTGGTTTCAGGCATGAATAGATCTAATATGTGCGCAGGGGATAGAAATATTTTTATTTTGATGTCTTCGGTGCTAAAAATAAAAAATCCTACTTCAATCCAGCCTTTTGTTTACAATTTGCCTTATAACCAAAGTTTATTTTTATTCTGCGACCCAATGTTTAGTGATCTCTTGACATCTATGGCAAAAGCAGTTAATAGTACCATGGAATGCACGGAGGAATTTTACCCATCTTAAAATCGAAAGAGCTCGTACTAATACCTGTCAGCGGATAAGTACATCGACCGGTTGAAAGTTATTAACTTGTTATTATTCAGAAAGAATCCCCCCGTTGTCACCATTCCTTTAGTATCGATCATAGAGTCAATACTTACCACTCAAGTGTGCTATAAGACTATTATTCACCTGTAAACACCGAGAAAGACCCGTGACACCCCACTAGAGGGCTAAGAGCTGATTGAAGATGGTGTCAACTTTCGAGCATTCTGGGGAATCAAAAAGTTGACAAATAAATTGGGGGAAAGAATGTGTGAAACGTCAACAGAACAGATGATGGATGTTGAAAATACTTTACGAGGAAATAATCAAATAGTAATTGCACGTAGAAAACTGTAAGTTATCAGGTGATTATGACGGGCTTGCTTTTTTTAAATGCGTTTTTAGTTCCTGAATGTCCCTCTAGTAGAGATTTACTACGGGTAAATTCCATCTCTTACACCAAGAACCCTAAGATAAAAACATTCTCTGCGTCCTGAACTCATGCCTGAAAACAGCAATTTTCTATGATTTTTCTTCCTTATTTCAATCGAATGAAGTTTTTGAAGCAGCACCAGATTTTCGTCAGTATTGCCACGTTGAACCGTGAAAATAAACAAGCAAAACTAATGAGTCAAATTTGACAACGCTTTTCATCAATACACTTTCAAACATTAACAATCAGTTTATTCCCAAACACCTTTAAAGGAAAGTACACGCCTTCTTAAACTGTTTAATGCCAAATGGTTTTAGCTCATTTTTAGCGCCTGCTATTAACACAAAAAATACATAAATGCGCATGTAGGTCTTTTTAGTTGAATTGAAATGTTGAGGCGTCTATGGCTGTTCATGTTTCCACTTGACCAATTAAAACAAGCAGATTTGAACTATCAAACAGTTCGTGGTAACAAACTGTAAATAAAGAGCGACCTAGCTCAAAAGTAACCGAAACTCTAAAAACGGTATTTTGATACCAGTAGATATAACAATTGAATCGGCGAAGTTCAAATGTTTTAGAAAAAGGGGGAAACACCCCCTAAAAGTCATAGAATCTTAATGAAAGTCACACCATCGGATTCAACATATCAGAGAACCCTACTGTAAAGGTGTCAAGCTTCTATCTGCAAAAATGTGGAATGTTGTAACTTTTGATAGAAGAAAGATCACGGATGAGTGTTTATTTGTTTTTGTGTTGGTTTGTTCTTTGTTTTGTTTTTCAGGGGCGATCGTATCGACCCAGTGGTCCTAGAATATCGTGAGAGGGCTCATTCAAACGGAAATTAAAAGTTCTACTGCTTTTTTTAAGAGAGATGGCCCCCTCGACCACCTCTTTTTCCCCTAAAACTGTCCGATTAAAATTATGAAATAGCCATTTTATTCATCATAGTTGAAAGCCCCAATAAATATGCCTTTGGAAATAACGTGACCCCCCCCCCACAGGCCCAGGGGAAAGGCATTTAAGTTATAAAAATTGCCCATTGTTTAAGCATAGTATTTGCTTTTGGAAAGCATGCGTACATTTTAGGGTGGGAAGATAAATTTTCTGCTGGGGTTTTTTCACAGGGGAACTTTCCATGGGGAGGGTAGTCTCCAGGAGGTGAACTTGTCTGAAGAAAGTATACGCTGGGGAAATTTTTCAGGATTCCTACACAAAAGTATTTTGTGGGGAGGGTATTTCTCCGTGGAGCTGGGGCCAGATTCATGGGATTATTTAAAAAACGATCAGAAATTAAATATAAAAAAAGTGTTTTCAACTGAAAGTAAGGAGCAACATTAAAACTTAAAACGAACAGAAATTATTACGTATATGAAGGGGATTTTCTCCTCCTCAAGACCTCGCTCTTTACGCTAAAGTTTAAATTTTGTCCTAATTCTTTAAGAACGACTCCTGAAATACAAGAGTCGTTTAATTGCAACAAAAAGAAGCTTTTTTCAAAAGTAATACAAAGTTTAGCGCAAAGAGTGAGGTGTTGAGGAGGAGGCAACCCCCTTCATATACGTAATGTTTTTTGTTCGTTTTGAAGTTTTAATGTTGCTTCTTTCAGCTGAAAAAACTTGTTTTTCTTTATTGAATCAGAATTAATAGAATATTTAGTACGTTTCCCAGTATAGTGTCAATATGGGCTGAATACCATTTACATAATGGAGCAGCCAGTAGTGCTTTCGGGCATAATATCAGCGCTAAGTAGCTAGGAAACAGATAGAAATTCGAAACTTTTTTCCAGTATGGCGATCGCAAAAAGAAAGGAAAGAGATCTGAAGTTTGTCAAATTTCCGTAATTTTCAAGCAAAAGTAAAAAGGCCATGTTTTTCTAGCCTGCTAAGAAGTATAAAAAAGAAATAAATTGTTTTAGCTCCAAGTTCGAGGGATCAGTTTAGCTCCAAGTACTAGGGAGCATGTAATGTGTAGAGCATGGAATTATCTATTCGAGAAGCTAAAATTTAAATCCTGTATCTCTCACTGATATGCCAGAAATAACTCTAGACAAGTCGATATTGAAATGTCAATCAATCGATCAATCAATTATTTTATTAATTCTGAAAAAAACTATTACAAACTTAAAGCAGTTACAGAATACAGTCAAACCGAATTCTGTTGTTGGTTTTTTACTAAATTTTCTATCTTAATCAAATTTTCCGAATTTCAAAATGCATACCTATACCCCGTTATCCCAGAGCTAAAATGAGAAGAGTTCATCTTGAATTCGACTCGTCAATGGAGGGATGTTTTCTGAAATCTTGGTATCAGCCCATCTAACTGAGGAACTTTCCCCTCGTACCTCTGTAGCGGTGCCCATACCTCCTAATGTTCCTAGTGTAGACATAAGAACTGGTAAGCTAAATTCTTGGTTAAATCTCGACCATGGTTCTATTTACAGACACTAATTCTAACCAAGAAATTCCGGACAAATATTTTTCAAAATATTCTTCAGATTCGTTTGCAAATATATCACATACATCTCATTTTCCGCAGGGTCAAGGGTGGATCCAGGATTTTTTTTAGGGGGGGCGCAAAATAGGTTGATCCGATAAACTTGTGTTAGGAGCAAGTCTAATTAACACAAAATTGCGTTAATTAAGTAAATTACACTACTTTTGACTACGTTGGGGGGGCGTGCACCCCCCTCGCCCCCCTCCTGGATCCGCCACTGACCAGGGGGCATCTCTAGAGGATCTTATAAACCACTTTACATTCTGAGCTGTATTTTAATCAGTATATCTGAATGTAGCCAACATGACTGAAACAATGCCTTAAGTAACCTTTAAATTATCGTTTTTACACACCAATCCAAAGAAGAAACGGTGCAAAACCAGAAACTATAGTTTCTGGTCTTGCACCGATAAGCACCGTTAGGTCTATAGACCAGAGTTTTGAATCAGCATGAGAATTTTGTCAGTATTGCCACGTTGAATCGTGAAAATAAACAAGCAAACTAATTAGTCAAATTTGGCAACGCTTTTCATCAGCAAACATTCAAACATTAACAGTCAGTTAATTCCCAAAGACAACTACACTTTTAAAATAAAGTGCATCTCCTTAAACTGTTTGGTGCCAATTGGTTTTAGCTAATTTTTCTTTAAATTTAGCGCCTGCTATTACCAAAAATCTCATAACTGAATATTGAGGTCTTTTTAGTTGAATTGAAACATTAAGATAACAATGATAGGTATACCTGAATAAAAGTTTTGTAGTAGCCAACATTTCCGAAACAATGTTTTGAGCAACCTTTAAATTTTCGTTTTTGCACACCAGCCCAAAGAAGAAACGGTACAAGACCCCAAACTAGCAGATAAATCTAACAGAGTCGTCTTCAGAAACTATTAAAATTTACATCCAGATTTCTATTGACTGTTTTAACCGCTTTAGACAAAAACAGGTCCAATCATCTGCCATATCAAGATATTGTTATTTCCGTGAGATTGTACCATAAATTCTTTTGTTAATAAAACTAACATATATCAGTGATAAGATGCTATATTTTGAAATAGTAAAAGGTTATTCAATCTATTCACATAGGTGGTCTGCAAAATGACGAAGCTTTTTCATCCACATGAGCCTATAGTCATGATCTGAATATTAAGCACTATAAAAAATCAAACAAGTGTTAAATAGTATGATGATTTTCACATTCCTCTGTATCTACATACTCTTGCATGGCAGCAAGGAAATTTATCATTCACAGAATTCCCTACTTTCTGAGATATGTACTCTAGCAGAAAGTCTGACTTCAAAACGTGAGCTGCTTCGGATTCACACCTTGGAGCTTGGATGAGCGGTCATAAAACATCATCATTCATCATAAGGGTTGTTAAACAATATTCCTTAAGGATCTCATAATGTGGGCCTATTTTTTGGCTATTTGTTTGGCTATTCATATCTTAAATGTTTTTAAAAAATACGATGTTGTAGGAAAATTCGAGGAATCTGATCTTTCTGCTCAGGCCAGTTTAGAAAACCAAAGTTTGTACTGATATAATCAATGATCTTACGAATTTGATGAGAATATCATCGAAGTTCTTCATTCAATGTTCTTTTGGGCAGAAAAATTAAATTAAAGCATTTATGACTGGTACCACCGAGCTCTAGATCTTAGCACTTTAAGCAAAAACGAAAATCCGCTAAAACTGATGCAAAATCAGAAAAGCATGATGCAAAGTCATCAGAATCAGCAGATTGATTAGCCAAAAACATGGCATACAATGTTTGCCACTGCACCTGATAAAATGCATCAGGTGCCTTGATACAATGTATCTCTCAGCTAAAGCTGCATCATCTCTTTAGTTCTTCTTGGCAACAAATTCGATGGGTTCCTAAGAGCACCTAATCACGGCTTTCTGCAAGGGGACGAGCTTGATCAGACCCTTGTCCTGTATAATAATACTACACCAATTGTTTTTAGGAAGGCTCTGCCACCTTTTACAACATTTTAAGAGTCGCTCTAGTCCTATCCTCTCGCACAAAGGCAGACAACTGTGAATGAAATTTAGTGTTTTATTTTTAAATTTCATATCGTCAGAATATTTCTTAATTTTATTTAAACTTAAAATAAACAACCATTTTATTTCCAGTTTTATTCTTCCAACACAAAATCGAAAAGCGAGAGGGTTTATTTTATCTTATTTTTTTTTCTCTGTAAGCAACTACTAATAGTGTCATAGTTTCAAAAATTAACCTTACCAAAGGTTTCCTTAAAGACAATTTGAGCGTAGAGTCAAGTATAAGAAGACGTAAAACAACAAAGAATTATTTAAGACAGTGATTATTTTGTAAATGAATATTTCGGCTCTATATCTAATAGCCAACAAAATACGACATTAAAATATAATGCATGACCATTAAAACTAAAAAGACTAAATTAAAACAGTTGTAACATCATCAATTCATGGAAGTTCAACTAGAACTGAAAACAATACGAAACAAGGCAACTCATTCAGGTAAAAAAAAAAAAAAATCAGGAGCATGTCTTTCATGTAGTCCTTGCTTTTTTGGCAGTTAACCTAAAAACCGAAATATTCATTTAGAAAATAGAAAATTCAATGTCTTGAAATAATTCTTTTTTGTTTTACCTTTTGTTATTTGAGTTATGGAAAGACAGTGTGGTCTTCGTCGTTATTTAGTCAAGTAAATATACCCAAGGTAAAAAAATATCATCTGTACGAGGTTACAGAAAGGCTTTGGGTGTGCGTACACATGCAGTCTGTAAATACAAATCCAGGAAACAGTAGGCCTAATTGCGTTTTGATTTTTAAGTTCGAAATGCACTAATACCTTAAAATGGACAGAAATTATTACGTGCATGAGGGGTTCGTCCCCTCGTCAATACCTCGGTCTTTACGCTAAAGTTCCAATTTTGTTCCAATTCTTTAAGAATGTCACTTGAATCACAAAGGCCGTTTAATTAGGCTAAATAGCTCTTTTGAAAGTACTAAATAAAACTTTAGCGTAAAGAGTGATGTATTGACGAGGGGGCGAACCCCCTCATATACCAAATGATTTCTGTTTGTTTTAAGTTGTAATTTTGCTCCTTACTTTCAGTTGAAAAAATTTGTTTTTTTAATTTCATCTCTGATCGTTTCTTAAATAATACTGGGAAACCCGGCACCCCTTTATGGAAAATTCCCTTCCCCCGTGAAAATTCCTACATGGAAGAGCCTCCCATGTAAAAAAGAGCCTTCCATGTTAAAAAGGGCACTAGAACTTTTAAGTTTCGTTCGAATGAGCCCCGTTTCAATATTCTAGGATCACTGGGTCGATACAATCACCCCTGAAAAAAAAAACACGCACTCGTGATCTTTTTTCTGGCAAAAAAAAAAAAAAATACAAAATTCCACATTTTTACAGATAGGAGCTTGAAACTTCAACAGTAGGGTTCTCTAATACGCTCAATCTGATTGCATGATTGTTATTAAGATTCTATGACTTTTAGGAGTTGTTTCCCCTTTTTTCGAAAATAAGGTAAATTTTCTGAGGCTCGTAGCATTCGATGGGTAAGACTAAGCTTTATGAAACTTATACATTTGAAATCAGCATAAAAATCCAATTCTTTTTATGTATCTGTTGGTATCAAAATTCCCTTTTTTAGAGTTTCGGTTACTATTGAGCCAGGTCACTACTTAACCACGAACTGTTTGATCAGAAGTCGGGATTCTCTGGGTCTGAGCTTCATTTGTAAGCAGTTTTACTAATCAGCCAAAAACTCTTTTATTGTCAATTATGATCTCGCTAAACAAGCATACTTGAAGACTGAAAATATAAAACAGACTGATGGTACCGTATATAAAAGAGATTTACTGGTTATGCTCATAGTGCGAAGGACAGACTTGATCATTATTTTGTTGGCACCTAGAACAAACATTAAGACAGTTTCACCTGTTTTAAACTAACTTTCAGTAATCAAGACAAAAATGTAGTCACCATGGTCATTTATTTGATCTGGAACAGGTTTCGTCACTTTTTTATATTAATATGGCACAGTTTATGTCTGCAATTTTTTTTCTTTTTACAAATATTCACAATAAATGCCAGCACTTTAACAACCAACAAATTTATGGACTCACTTTGTTTATTGAATGGTGTCGTTTTAAATCTTGATACTCTGGAGCTAAGTCCAAAAACTATAAGTATTTTTAATTTTGCCTAAGAATCATCTCTGGAAATCATAAAGCACTGTTCACTTTGGCATGCTCCCTTTGCTTATTTTACTATGGAATAAGAACAAGGTTATTTCGCTACTTTTCCATTATGCGGGCCTCTCTAAAAGTCAAGTTTGGTTAATGCTAATGAAATAAAATAAAATAGGATGAATATATAATAGTTTAGAAACAAATTTGGGCTATATATTTGCACATTAGGGGGGGGGGATAAAGCATAGCATATATTAAATACCTAACCTAACCAATGTACCTTCCCCCCCCCCAACCCCCCCAAAACACAGTTTAATATCGTATGTGCAATTAAAACCATGCTATCATTGCATACTCTATAGCGGTTAACACGTCAAAAATGGGTTTTATCATTACCTACTCTATAGCGGCTAACCCAAGGCCCCCATAATGGGAAAGTACCATTATTTCTTTAGCTTCTGATATCGCTATAAAGTAAACAAGGGTGCACACACAAAATAATTTCATTCCCAGACTTTGTAATACTCCCTTCATAAATTGTCACTACTAAAGATTGAAGTGAGTTATGACGGCTTCTTTGAGCTCCTTGTCAGTTTGCAAGTGCTGCCCAATCCATCCACTTCTTCAACTCAAGGAAAGTGACAGGTGATGAGGCCTGAGTTCGATAAAACGTTTACAATAATAAATTCATAAGATATCCCCAAATAAGCAAAAAATAATTCTAATAAACGTTCAAGAACTGCAAGGTTATGCCGACTGTTTTTTGGACCAGAAGGTGTACTGCTTGCAGGGTTAACGCAGCCTGGAACAACTATTACTGCGTATTCTTTTGTGTGAAATTTTGTGATGCCTAGGGAGACCGGAGACCAAATCAAAATACAAAAAAGGTTATACATCACAATACCCATCCTCACAGTGCTCGTGAAACCTGACGGCTCTTTGAGCAATTCAAATGGAACATTTTCGAACATTGATCATGAAGCCTAGTCCCAACCTAGTACCGAGTGACTTACATCTTTTCCCTGAATTAAATAAAAAAACAGATAAAAAAAAACAAAGTAAGGAACAATATTCAAACTTAAAACAAACTTAAATTATTACGTATATGAGGGTGGTTGCCCCCTCCGTAGTACATCACTCTTTACGATGAAATCCAACTTATTCCTCCAATCATTGTAAATGAGTCTTAAAATGCAAGGCCCATCTAAATAGAATAATAAGCTTTTTCAAAAAGTTATAAGAAAACTTTAGCGTAAAGAGCGAGGTATTGAGGAGGGGGCAACCACCCTCCTATACGTAATAATTTCTGTGTGTTTTAAGTTTTATGTTGCTCCTTAATTTCAGTTGAAAACTTTTCTTCTTTTTTTCATTTATAATCGTTTTTTTTAAATAATCACGGGAAATCCGGCTCTCCCTCCATGGAAAAGTCCCTTCACCCACGAAAAATTGCTCCATGGAAAGATTTATTAAATAACCTTCATTATCCTCTACTTTTGCTATTAAGGTCATTTTTTCTATTAACCCGTCTTTTCTTCATAGTCAACTGGAGGTGGAATAAACAACCCTCGTAATTAAAATCATACTTAGTTTGGAATTAACTTAGGTCAGCTCCAGCTCCAAACCATCTCCACTGATATTTGGGAAACTTCACTTCTAGTAATTTTCCAGACAAAGGACAATCAATCTAGTTCCTGCTAAATGTAACATATACAAAGAGCAAAACAATACTGTCATAGCTACCAAAGTAAACTTCTTCGATAATCATATGCTGGATTCTTTTCCTAGTTTTGTTTCTGGTATGTGATCGCAATCTCATTTCCTTGGTGGGAAGGGGAACACTAAATTCTTGTCAGCAGGCCATCTATCAGAATATGCAGCCGGATCTCACCCAAATTTGGCGGAAAGTAAGATTAGGATTTTGATTCTGATGAGTCCCTATCGGACACAACCTTTGCACGGGGAAGGGGTCACTCCATTCGTGTCAGGTCCAGAACCAATCCAAACATCTACCAGAACATGTTACTGAATTTCAGCAAAATTTGGTAGAAACTGAAGGCTGATTCCTACGTTGTGCCTTTTTGGATTTCTAGCGAAACCTGAACTCTGTAGGGAGGAAGAGGGGGTCTTTAAATTCCTGTCATAAAAACATCTACTAAAATATATTTTTGAAATTTAGACGAAAAAGGAAGAAGGGAAGAAGAATAAGATGTCAGACTCGAGCCAAACGCGATGGGAAGTGTGAGCTACGGGCAAGCAGTTGTGCTAGTAATGGTGTGCGCCAGATTTGGCTTCTTTTTTTTGGGGGGGGGGATTAGGATATATCCCTTTCATCAGTCTGATTATTAAGTTGGTTGGAAGATGTCATTAAAAACCTGGTCAAAAATTGCACATTTGATCGGACCCCATTAAGAGAAGAATTAGATTCGTGTCATCCGTAACTAGAAAGAATGGCAATGGGATTTCAATTAAATTTGGTAAGAATTAGCATCTAGGAATTTGTTCCAACTTTAGAAGTTTTAAGTTAAATCATATAGACATTATTTCTTACGTTGCTACGCAACTGTGGTCCATAAGTCAGAGTTATTGCAACACTTCATGTAAGGCCGTACACAGGATTTGTTTTCGAAGGGGGTTTTATTCAAGAATTATTTTTTTTACACAAAAAACCTCAAAAATGCATACAAAATTTGTTTATATCGATTTTTGTTAGGTTTTTACTAGCCAAACAATCATTTCGGGGGGGGGGGTTGAAACCCCCCTAACCCCCTCTCTGGGTACAGCCTTGACTTCATGGAACTTTAGCAGCAGAGGTCTTGTTAATGAACAGTAATTTAGCAACGATAGGCTATAATATTTTTGAAAGAGAATATGTAAAAATGAAATTAAACAGGGAGTGAATCATTGGATCTATCATTATAAACTAGTGCCCTTTTGAATAGCAAGGACAAAGACTCTATCAAATTTGATTGTTTGCACTAAATCTCGGAAATTTGTAAAATCTATAACGACCACAAAACAAATATTGATGCACGAATCATTTAATATTCATAGTGGCTTAATGTTTGAAAAGTAATCTCTGTTGCTGTAGCAAGTAGCTGTCTCCCTATCTCGCTTTCAGAAAGACTAAAGCCTTCTTACTTCTTGAACTTTCCAAGTTCTTCTTTTGAGTTTTTATCTAGGTTACACACAGCATGCTATACCACAAAAGGGTTGAGTCTCAAACGCAGAAATCACACATCTAGGCGCGATCTTCAGGGTCCAGGTCTCACAGACATTACAAATAACAATTGCTGTACACAATAGTATAATTTCTTCAAAATCATGGCTGGGAGGGGCAAAGTTGGAGCTGATTTTCCCGTCAAGTGAAAATGACGATGGAAAATGAGCCATACAGTATCATAAAGGCAAAGATATATTAAAGAAAACTGAGCATTTTCTGTGAATACTTGAATTATGTATGCTTATTTTAATTTTGACAATATTTCTGAAGACGCTAAATTCCAGCGGGGGGGACTAGGTTTGGGGGCAGTTCCCCCCTGCCCCATATTAAGTTGCACCTCTGATTTTAAAGGAATCAAGTAGTTATAACTTCAGCTGCATTTTCTTCAGCAGCAGGAAACGCTTATTTTTGAAGATAGAATCAATCTTTTGGAGTTTACACTTCTCAGGTCAAATCTCTCATTATGTTTTCGCTTCAGTTGCTGGGCCGAAGAAAACAGTCTTCCAGGATAGACGAGGCCAGTGACTGACTAAAATCCCTTCTATTTATAGTGAAAAATAGAGATCTTTATTCATCTATATATAATATATAGTAATTAATTACAGTAATATAATATAATTCATCATTTAAAGTAAGTTAGTATTTGATCACAATGCTAGTATATTAGTGAATTATCCCCCCAATGAAACGTAGACAAAGCCAGGACAAATTCATTTGTAATTACTTTGTGCTTTGGCATAATGTTAACACCGTGAACAGAAGTACTCAGGAATTCCTCTTTCTAATGAAATTCAATTAATTTTTAATTTAAACCGTAGTTTCAGGCAAAGCTCATTTCAAAATATACCTAATATTTTGGAAAGAGGAATTAATAAAACTCCGTCGTCCCAAAGTGTAGTAATTTCAAATCAAGAAACAGAAATACAACAACAGTTTGAAAGTTGAAAAAAGAATCTCAAAAATAATGTTTAGATTCGCTATTCGTTTGGAGTCATTATTAAAAGCTCCTCAGAGTATTCCAAAGAGAAACAAAGGGTGAACACACAGGCTACACCTTTCAAACTATAAGCAGCGTTAATTTATTTGGGGCCAGGGGTGGGCATTAGCCTCCAAGATTCTGAAAAATAGATTTTATCGGTGTTTTCATTTAAAAAACACTTCTTTGGCACTTCGATTGAAAAAATTGCCAACATAGCAGGGGCGCCGTTTGGGGGGGGGGGGGCAAGGGGGGCAGTTACCCCCAATAATGCGGATAATTTTTTTTATATATCCCATGCTCCTTGACTCTCCGGATATGGACCCCTCTTGCCCCCTTAATAAAATGTTGGAGATTCGCTTCTGCCATATAGATGTCGAAAAAAATCTTTTTGCCTCTCCTCCTAATTTCCACGATTTGATGCCACTGTAAACTACATCTTTATTCGGCCGCATATTTGACACATTGCATAAGTTTAGATTACCGCAAAATCGTACATTCTAGTCACGAAAAAACGCAAAATCATTGAAGCTGATGTGGCGTAAAGTAAGTTTTTCGTCCTAAATCAGCTGATGAGAAGCTATAAATTATCTACTCTCTAAACGTTATTTAGGTTTGAGCATGCGATCTGGCAATATATATTTTTCATATCCGTTGAAGGCTCGACTTTTCACTAAGCTGGGATGAAGTCTTGTATCCTAATGAAAAGCAATTACTGGAATGGATGTTGTTAATCACCTCGTCTTTGATTATACGCTTTTGTGCGCGCCAAACCGAGAGAACCCGCCTTGATGAAAATCTGTCGTGCAACACAAGACTGTGCACTTAAATGCTTTTTGGAATTAGGAAGAACTACTTTAAATTGATCGACATGAAAACCGCATTTACCATTTAAACGTAATGCAATTAAAATAATCTTACAATTGGGTTTTATAGTAAAAGGTCGGTATTTTACGGTTGAATTTGTGATCACCAAGTAATTTCCTGGTCGCCACTCAAAAATCTAAACTTATTGGCACAACTTCTGTTTCGAAAATACGGGATATGGCCATCGTCCCTGCAGAATTGATTGCTAGTGTTTGTAAATTTTTTATAAGTCCTCAATATATTCATCCTGGTTTGAAACAGAACATTTACACATTTGGAAATGGGAATATTTTCATTTTCTTATATTTTATAAAATTTTTACGCCTTCGTTTTTCACAGAGACTGTAATTATTGTCAAACATAATGCATAAGTTCGGACAAAAACAATCTCGAAAATGGTTCTAAGCGTTTACCCCCCCTCCCCAGTGATTACCCCCGGGAAGTACCCTCCGTCGCGGAAAATACCCCCCCCCGTGGAAAATACCCCCCCAGAAAATACCATCCCGGAAAATACCTCAGCGGAATATACCCACTCGGAAAATACCCCCCCCCCCTCTCGGAAAATACCCCCCGTGAAAAATACCCCCGCCATAAATACTCCCTACTTTGAAAATACCCTCGCGGAAAATAAGGATTCCAAATTGAGACTTCTAATTGAGTTTTTTTTTTTAGTTTCGTTGAAAAGTGCTAAGGAACGGGAACAAGTGAAATTTACACACCAAAAGTATCTTAAAAATTTAAAAAAAAACCGCAAAACCATTTTTGCTGAAAAGACTTCCATATAAACTTCTGCAACTTTTTGTAGTAGTGGGTGCCAAATTAAAAAAAAAATTGAAGAAGAAAAAATGTAGGCGAACAATCATCAAAATTAAGCTAAAACATATGGCACCAAAACTATAAGAAGGCTTAGCTATCCTTTGAAAGGATAGTTGGCTTTGGGAACCAACAAATTCTAAATTGTTTAAGTTTTTACGGACGAAAGCGGGGTCAAATTCTACGAGTTTGTTTTTCTTATCCTCCAAATCTAAAACTATCACAAATCACCATTAATAAATAAATGAAACCCAAAACTAACAGAAATTACAATAGATAGCCTAGTCAAACTCAAAACGAGCAAAAATTAAAAGGAGTATGGCTGACAACACCCATGTCTTCTTCAGACCAGATCGTAATTTACACTTTAATTAAAAAAAAAACAAACAAATAACCGTGTATTGTCAGTTTGATATACATATTCTGATATCTATTCCTTATAGTCTTAAAACTTCTTTATTTGTTGAAAAGTTTTTTATATTAATTTGCGTTCATTTTTTATTGACATAGTCTTTTTCATATAAAAAATATTTTATATCTTTTTATTTTTTTCTATTAGACTCCATAGTTTTTACTTCAGGAATCGTTCTTAAAGAATTGGGACAAAAAGTCAAAATTTTAGTGTAAAGAGCAAGGTCTTGTGGAAGGGGCGACTCCTTTCATATACGTAATAATTTCTGTTCATTTTAAGTTTCGATGGTTATCCTTACTTTCAGTTGAAAAAACGTGTTTTTTTTAATTTAATTTCTGATCGTTTTTAAATAATACCGGGAAATCCAGCTCGCTCTCCATGAAAAATTCCGGCACTTGTGTGTTATACGCCGCTCACTGAAGTTTACGATCTGTAAAACTCAAGAACAAACTGGTTTCTTCGTTACTTTAGAAACAAATTTGTGCTATATATCTGCATATTAGGGGGGGGGGGTAAAGTATATCGGGTCTGCCTGCAAAGTATATTAGGTACAATTATTCTGCATATTATTAATTAATAATTTTTTTCCGACTTAAAACTGTCTAAATACTTTACCCCCCCCCCCTTAAATGCAGATATATAGCCCAAATTATATATTTCCCATCTATTCTATCACTTGTCTTTGTCTTGTCTCGTGCGAAGCTGAAAGAAACTAACAAAGAAACCGGTTTGTTCTCGAGTTTTACACAACGTAAACTCGAGGGAGTGGCGTATAATACACAAGACAAGTAACAAAATTTCTATCCCCTGCGGAAAAAAACTCAAATAGAATTCTCAAATTTGGATAGCCTTATTTCCACGGGAGGGGGATCCGGGGGGATTTTCCACGGAGGGGGGGGGGATTTTCCCCGGGGTGATTCCGGCACTTGTGTGTTATACGCCACTCACTGAAGTTTACGATGTGTAAAACTCGAGAACAAACTGGTTTCTTCGTTACTTTAGAAACAAATTTGGGCTATATATTTGCACATTAGGGGGGGGGGGGTAAAGTACAGCGGGTCTGCATGCAAAATATATTAGGTACAATTATTCTGCATATTATGAAGTAAGAATTGTTTTTTAACTTCAAACTGTCGAAATACTTTACCCCTCCCCCCCCCCTTAAGTGCAAATATATAGCCCAAATCATATTTTTCCCATCTATTCTGTCACTTGTCTTTGTCTTGTCTCATGGGAAGCTGAAAGAAACTAACGAAGAAACCGGTTTGTTCTCGAGTTTTACATAGCGTAAACTCGAGGGAGTGGCGTATAATATACAAGACAGGTATCAAAATTTATATCCCCTGCGGAAAAAAACTCAAATAAAATTCTCAAATTTTGACAGCCTTATTTTCCACGGTGGGGGGGGGGGGTCCGGGGGATTTTACAAGGGGAGGGGGTATTTTCCCCGGGGTGATTCCGGCACTTGTGTGTTATACACCACTCACTCAAGTTTACGATGTCTAAAACTCGAGAACAACTGGTTTCTTCGTTATTTTAGAACCAAACTTTGGCTATATATTGGCACATTAAGGGGGGGGGGGGTAAAGTATAGCGGGCCTGTGTGCAAAATATATTAGGTATAATTATTTTGCATATTATGAACTAAGAATTGTTTTCTGACTTCAAACTGTCGAAATACTTTAACCCCCCCCCCCTTATGTGCAAATATATAGCCGAAGTTATATTTTCCCATCTATTCTGTCACTTGTCTTTGTCTTGTCTCGTGCGAAGCTGAAAGAAACTAAAGAAGAAACCGGTTTGTTCCCGAGTTTTACACAGCGTAAACTCAAGTGAGTGGCGTATAATATACAAGACAAGTACCAAAATTTCTTCCGCCTGCAGAAAAAAAACTCAAATAGAATTCTCAAATTGGAAATCCTCATTTTCCACCGGGGGGGGGGGGGCTCCAGAGGATATTTTCCGCAGAGGGGGGTAGTTTTCACAGAGGCAGAGGGAATTTTCCCTGGGGGATTCAGGCACTTGTGTGTTATACGCTACTCACTTAAAATTACGATGTGTAAAACTCGAGAACAAACCGGTTTCTTCATATAGTTTAGACTTTCAATTCAGATTTTTAGTTTAGTATTATATAGTTTACTCTTATTTTTAGTTTAGAGTTTTAGTTAAGTTTTGGTTTAGAATTTTAGTTTAGACTTTGAGTTTAGTTTTAGTTTATACTCTTGGTTAGAGTTTTATTTTAGTTTTAGCTTGGAGTTTCAATTTAAATTTTTAGTCTAGTTTAGTTTTAGTTTAGTTTAGTTTTAGTTCAGATTTTTAGTTTATAATTTTAGTTTAGATTTTTATTTTAGATTTTCAGTTTAGAATTTTAGTTTAGAGTTTCAGTTTAGAGTTTTAGTTAGAGTTATAGTTTAGTTTATTTTTAGTTAAGAGTTTTAGTTAGAGTTCTAGTTTAGTTTTAGTTAAGAGTTTTAGCTTAGAGTTTTTGCTATAGAGTTTTAGTTTAGAGTATTAGTTTAGTTTGGTTTTAGTTTAGAGTTTTAGCTTTTAGCTTAGAGTTTTACTTAGAGTTTTAGTTCAGTTTTAGTTTAGAGTTTTAGTTTAGAGTTTTATCTTTTAGTTTAGATTTTTACTCAGAGTTTTAGTTTAGTTTTAGTTTAAAGCTTTACATTAGATTTTTATTTTAGTGTATTAGTTTAGAGTTTTAGCTTTAGAGTTTTAGTTCGGAGTATTAGTTTAGTTTAGTTTTAGTTGAGAGTTTTAGCTTAGAGTTTTAGTTTAGAGTTTTAGTTTAGATTGTTAGTTTAGAGTTTTAGTTTAGAGTTTTAGTTTAGAGATTCAGTTTAGAGTTTTAGTTTAGTTTAGTTTTAGCTTATAGTTTTAGATTAGAGTATTAGTTTAGAGTTTTAGTTTAGAGTCTTATATTGTTTTTCACCTCTAGCTATAGATAGCAGCACACCCTCTCAAACACACCTTCATAGTGAGAGAGACATGGAAAAAGTTAGCTTCATTTAGGTTAACTTAGAGTGATCACAGCTTTTCAACTCTACTTATAGATGGTAGCTTGTTTGCCTCTCATTACAGGCAATCTAACGGTCCTATGTTTAATTTTAAATTCTTGGTCAACTTGCCTGAGACTCTAGGCAGGCATGCCTTTCCAAAAACTAACAAACAAGTGTGTGTCCAATAAGAGAGTCATGCTTACTCCCGGCATTTACTCCTGCCTCAGCCATTTAAACATTTGCCTCTCAATTACTTGGACTATCTGTTTTGGCTTTTCTCTTTCTACAATTGGCCATGTCTTGATGCAACCTACTGCAAAATACTTGATAACTTCATTTCAAGTTTAGAACATACTTTGCACTTTACTGAAAAAAATACAAATGAATGTGCATTGTCAGTTTAGTATACATATACTGATATTTAGCAATCACAATGTTAATATTATTTGATTTATTAAAGTTATAAAAGTAAAAACATTTATATTTTTTCAGTAAAGTGCAAATTGTGTTCTGGCCTTGGGAAGGC
This sequence comes from Artemia sp. Qi Xiang Cuo, assembly GCF_049724085.1. Taxonomy (NCBI): domain Eukaryota; kingdom Metazoa; phylum Arthropoda; class Branchiopoda; order Anostraca; family Artemiidae; genus Artemia; species Artemia sp. Qi Xiang Cuo. The sequence continues at coordinate 61,977,640 of NC_142798.1, forward strand.
ATAGGGGTTTTGAGCCCAACTTATGCTAATTTTTGCTCGTTTTGATTTTGACTCGGTTATTTATTGTAATTTCTGTTCGTTTTGGGTTTAATTTATTTATCGTTGCTGATTTGTGGTAGTTTCACGATTGGTAGATTATTTGATTTTATTTTTGTTCATTATTTGTTTAATGGAGTTCTTTACTTTTCTTCGAAAAACTTATTTTGTGGAAAAAGGTTTTTTGATTAATAAACATCTAGAATGACAGAATATAAGTCAAACAAGAAACAATTATCCATAATGTCTTGGAAAGATTTAGCTCTAATCCCAGAAGATTGATTAATGCTGAAGCATATTGATGATTTATGATTTTTGGTGATTACTTATTAATAAAGATTTCATAGGTACGATAGAGCTGGCTGGCAAGGTAAGGTTTTGTGAACTGCCAATATGACTTCAGCCCCCACTCTTCATCACAGCATTGGCTGCCCTCCCCCCGGCCCTCGAGAAGAAGCTACGTACGCCCCTGGGACAAAATTCAACATTTATGAACCCTAAGGCCCATACCTACAAAATACGAAAGGTCTTAATATTCCAGAGACGGGTGGTCACGCTTAACTGTTTTTTGTTTTCTTTTATCCCCAAAGATGACCACCATATCGAACCAATAGTCGTAGATTTTTGAAAAAGGGTTCATTTTATCGAGCAATATTTAGTGAGCTATTGAAAGTGTATTTATGTCGCCTTCCAGTCTTAGAGCCCTTACTGGTGTGCGGTATACGATTCATCTCCAAATATGCACGTAGACCATAAAAAAGATAAAGAAGCAAATACACTAGACTATTTTTTTTTCTTTTTTAATTATATTTTTGTTTTTTCGAATTTTAATTGTGTTGTGAAACCCTATCTCCAATCCAGTCATCCGTGTTTTGAACAAGTTATTATTTTTGAAAATAAGCAGTTCATCATCCATTTTTTGGCCCTAACCCGCAATTGTGTACTAAACTATACATGATAATGGTTTTGATACCGTAGTTTATTTTCAATTTTTTTTAAAGAAAATTGTGCAGCTAAGAAGCTAGAATTCTGAATAAGGTTCGACTGCTGTAAGAAATTGTAAATTTCAAGTGCGTACTGGTTATACAGCAGCTCAAAACATGTATCATCTTTAAATATGCATTAGAGATGCGTAAATATATGTATATAAGCTACATGCTCATGAAGATGCACAGAAACAAAACAACTAGAAATGGAATTGAGGCAGTAAACGAGAAGTTCGCATGTTCAAAAATCTTACATATCAGGTGCATACAAATTATTGTTCATACAAGGAAGCATATTATCTTTTGTTAGAGAACGCAACCACGATTGGATATAGTTATGAAAAAGGTATCAAACCCCCAATTAAGAAGTACTGGATTGGCATGATCATTTTTAAAGAACAAGGGAGGTGCGCACGAATTTATTCTGTGAGGGGGCACGAGCTGGAGAGGGGCGAAAATGACGAAGCTAATGGAAACTATAAGCAAATAAAGGAAAAATTATGAACAAATCTAGGTTTCAATTAAGACTCGGCCCTGAAGCCCTGCTTTTCCAGGACATGAACCTACTCAGGCTTAACATTTAAGCCTATGATAAACACCCAGGTGCAATGAGTTATGTCATATAAAAGAAATATATAAAAGAAAGAAAAAAGAATTAAAATAACATACAACCGTTAAAACTAAAGGGAGAATTTTAAAACAGTCCTGGTTGAACTTCGCTGAAGTAAGGATACTGGGACTGTTTTAAAATTCCCATTTGAGTTTTAATGGTTGTATGTTATTGTAAGTCTCTTTTTTCTGTTATATATTTATGTTTTGCTGAGGACGGCCCTTTGACACAGGGTCGAAACTTTCATTTAAATATAGAAATCCACTGTCTTGCAAAAATATTTCCCTATTGTTATTCTTGTTGATGTTTATGATGGAAAGGCAGTGTGGTCTTCGTCACTACTTAATAGACACTTCCGGTACTTGTCGGTTATATAAAACACACTCGACAAGTGAAGTTTGATTAATGCTAATGAAATAAAATAAAATAGGATGAACATATAATAGTTTAGAAACAAATATGGGATATATATTAGCACATTAGGGCGGGGGGTGGAGGTACAGCATAGCATATATTAAATACGTAACCTAACCTAGCCTAGGTACCTCCCCCCCTAAACCCCAAAAAACAATCTTTAAATATTTTAAACTCGATAAGAAACCTCGCTTTGCAATCAATTTAGATAGCAAATACCCGTTTGACGGGCCTTATGTCTGGTTTTCTTGTACAGTCTATAGCGCTGTGTAGCATATAATGCATCAGTACTAAAAAACTTTTTCTTGGAAAACAATGACATCAAAGAAAATTTTGATAACTAACATTTCATAAAATTGAATACAACATTTCACAGGAATTTATTGCGTAGGGATACAACGTAAAAATAACCGCTAAAATTAGGTGAGTTAATGAAAAGTCATATAAATCTCAAGATAGGGGAGCCTCCTGGCTTAGATACCTAAATAGTTCCTTATGTACGCTGAACATTTCAACCCTTCCTTCGAGTTTTTTTTTTCTCTGTGGTAACAAGGACAAGAACAAGAAGAGCCCAAATAAAACAAATAAAAGATCATGAAAAGAGAAAAAGTATTTTGTTCTACAGTGTTTAGGTGTAAAACAGCGTAAAAGTGTTAATTCATCTAAATATACTGTGACAAAATAACAAAAGAAAAATACTACATGTTTTTAAAGACAATCAAACGAAAATAGATTACAATCAATTACTTATAATAGCGAGATACATTCATATTTTTTTTACTTTTTGAATTCAAGTGACAGCCAAAAGTTTTAGGACAGGGGTTGGTTGGTCTCCAATCGTTGCCGACTTATAAAAAAAAGGACTAGAACTATCAGTTTCTGATCGAATGAGCATCCTCCGAATTTTCTACGACCATGAGAGTAGAGATGCCTCATGAGCTCCCACGGGGAGTCCATATATGGGCATAGAGTCATTAGGGAGAACACGTGGTTAATGGGGTCAATGACCTCTTTTTCCAGGGTCGATTTATTTGTTGTTTCTATGTGTAATAACTCCGGGGCGAAGGTTGCACATGCGCATTGAATTCTAACGGGGACAATGTTATTGATCTAGGACTCGAGGGGGAAGTGAATTTCCGAGAACTTGATTGCGTAATCGATGGGGGAAGTGGATTTCCGAGAACTTGATTGCGTAATCGATTGGGAATTTTATTGATCCGATAACGGGAAACAGGATCACGTGTATCCTAACGAATCAGGGACAGTCTAGAGTCAGCAGTCAGAGTGAAAGGATTGAAAAATGAATAAATATGAGAAAGAGAGATTTAGATCAAATCTAGTGTTTATGGAAAAACATTTGATTTTGGATGATGATTTTCTCAAGGTATCTCTTCAACGCAGGATATTCTCATGTCGGGGAACACTTGACAATATAATGAGGAGTGATTCTCCCCCATTGGACTATTGTATGAAACTTTTAAAATGTGATTCAAATGCATATACTCAATTTATTGATATATTAATTGGAACAAGGCAGAATCATATTGTGGATATACTTTTGAAAACACTGCCAATGGATTCAATGTAGATGGCCCCCCCGTCATTCGAACGAGGTAACGTTACAGAGTTACTCCTCTCTCCCCCATGTCCATCTCATTGAATTTATCGAACGAAGAGGATCAGTTTAGTGTTTGCGGTTAGTGTCTTTAAATAGGAAAAAAAAAAATTTTCTATATATTTCCATTTTGCAAGTACACTCTTGGCAGTTGGAATCCATGTTAGAATTGTACAAATATTGATGACTATAGTGGAAAGTGTAAATTATGTAATCCATGTAAATTACATAGAGGCTATGCAGTACAAATTAAAGGATGTAATTCATGTCTTGAGGAGGTGTGTGACTCTCATCCTAGAGGGCACCTGTGCTCCAATTGTCACTATGATACATGTGATCAGTGGGAGAATACTTACCTAGCTATGATTGGAAAGAATCCCAAACGTGATTTCAGTTTATTTCTACGAGATTGGTATCGTTGCGGATTTAAATTATTCTGGGAAGAGGAATCTGGTCTACGATTCAACTGTTGGGGTAACAAGACAATTTGGTTTCTACGTCATCGTTGTGACGACACTGCCTACTATGACTATAAACCACGTGATTTTTATTTGGCAGTTACCGAATGTGATTCACCACTTGAAAACACTGTATGTGATATTGCTTCAAATAGACAGATTGAAACTCTTGAATTTCATAATATGAATGCAAATAGTATCATGACTATACAAAAAGATATGACAAGAGTGAAGTTACATTGTACTGTAGAAATGTGACCCTGACATTGCAGTCAATCAAGATCAATATAAAGTGAATCCAAATGATTTACCGGCATTAATGGTTCACGACAGTTACCTATACATTAAAGATGAAGAAATATAAAAGTGAAGATTTAAAGACATTGTTGTATATATATATACATTTTATTAATAAACAAATTCACAAACATTTTTTAAGCACTTTACTCTTAGGGCCACTGAAATCAATACTATATAGGTCTGAGAGGAGATTTTCCACTAGAAAGTCGTTCAGACGGGGATTGTCACTATAAATGTGGAGAAACTGCTTGTAAGTATAGCCACGACATCAGAACACAAAATATAGTAGTGCATGGAAGCCACAGCTTTTAGTCGTTAGATCCTGCACCCTCTTTCGATTTTGAATAATAGTTTTCCCACTGCTCTCAATATAGCTGCTGATGTGGGATGTGTAGAATGTATAGGGTAGACCAAGAGGATCAAAAAATTCAATCGTCTTCAATGTTTGAAAGATGCACAGCCATTGACCCGTCAGCACAGTCGACGGACTGCTATTAACAATAATTAAGGTATTGTTGACACTTTGAATTTTTCCAAGAAAGTCCGAGGGCAGACAATAGGATTTGTACTGGGACATGTAGGGGTCCATATTAAATATGGACCATAAACCACGTGGTCCTGTCACGAGTCTAGTAGAACACTGCCTTCGGGAGTGATTTCCCAATAGGTTTCATATTGGTTTAGTGAGATTAGTGCAATACTCTCAGCCAATGGGTCGGCAAATGTACACTCTAAACGCACACTCCCCGTACGTACTATACTCATATCCTGTGTACCCGACAAATCCAGTACAATGATCCCATGTGTTTTAGCAAACATATCTTCGGTTATACCATTTTCAAATAGTTGCGAATCATGATCTAGGGTTTGCATGGTCAACTCGTACAGTGTTCTATAGGATTTATCAAAAGATAGATTGTAGAGTGGGATGCCGTTTACTTTGCACACAAGAGATGAAAGTCCAAACATCTCGAATTTATGTGGACATTCATTCCATGATCCTATTGCACTAGCGCTTTTTACAAATGCCAACGCCAATTTCGAAGGAATTTCACCATTGATAAAGGATGAATCGGTGAAGGTGCGTGAGCCCATTGCAATATGGCGTTGATTGGTGATTGTATGGGGAACAAGTAGTTTAATATTGTTGCCATTGGCTCTCAGTTTTTCCACGGCCAAAGCAACAGAACTCATAACCTGCTGTTTGCGTACATGAAGTATTGCTGAGGTGAGGGAGAGACTTACATCGGGATTGGCAGCAAGGTCTTTTCTCAATATGAAATTGGATGGTGCAAGCGTCAATTTTATATCCACTTTAACATTGGGGGGAAACACGTGGGGTATATTAAATATTTCATTATATATTTTTCCAACTAGATGTAATTCACTAGTTGTAGCATTTTTAAGTGCATCTGTACTATCAGTATTAGTAATATATTCATATCCATTGGAGGCACCTCTCAATTCCTTGTATGACTCGGGTGTCATCAGCATGAATTGGATATAGCTCGTATAATTTGAGAGATTGTTGCTTGTGCTCACCAGCGTACCATTGATGTAGACACTAGTTTGACGAAATAAATTATGTAGTATACAATTTTCATAGGATATCCCGTCGGCCCGAATCGGCAGTGAATTATCGGATTTCCGGACTTTCATTTGTAAATCTATAAATGTTGAAGACAAGTCCATAAAGTAGTCTTCATTGGAATAAATTTGAAAGTGGATATTGTCGGAGAGGGGTTGTAGTGGATAAAATTGTTCATAGTAGCCATGCTTGACACTCACATCAACATTTTCGGCATTGAATAGATTCAATGAGGCGATGATTGAAGGTTGAGAATCCTTATGTGGTAGGTAGGACATTTTAGGAGAAGAAATCTAGTTTCGATCTAGCAATTTTCTTCCTGGGGCTTCTGTTTACAGCACGTGTCGGCTTTTTCCTTCTTTTCTTTGACAAGAGGGATGTTGTCTTTCGTTTCCGACCTGAGTGGAGACTGATGAGGGATGCATTGCTTCTTGACCTTTTTAAGCCTTTACCATTCTGTTTTAATCTCTCGCCAAGGGTTCGCGCACTGGACCGAAGATTTTCCGAAGCACTTTTTTTAAAATCCTTGCCAGAGCCTCAATCGTACAGTGTAGAGGATGCAAAATCTGTCGCAGCTGGTACAAGATATTTTCTAGCCAGAGGTAGTGAAGAGCGAAACAGCTTAGCAAATCAACTGACAAGACCGTAGCCAGACATTGACGAGCGACCTTTGTAATAGTCCATTCCATTGCCCTGTTGTCTTGGACCAAGAGTATTAACATAGCAGTCAATTTCAGGACAAGTGAATACCACTTTTTTATGAGACATCTTGCTGTTGAACGATGGGTCGAAAATAGCATGTAATCACAGCCAAACCTTTTGAAATTGCTATGGGATCACCCAATTCAGTTCTTAGTGTTAACTGACAGAGTTCCAAATAGGAAGTGTTTACGGGAATATACTGAAGATGCTTTATATTGTAGTGATGAATATGTTCCTGATTGGTTTTTCGTTCAAGAACTCGTAGGAGGGGAACGTTTGAATTACCAACTCGAGATGTTTCCACAAATGAAGCATAGAGAAATATACAAGTGTCTGTGGAGAAGGCAGGCGGGTAGTCAGCGAAAAGGAAATTAGTGTTTCCGGCACTTCTAGGTTGATTATATTGAGCTTAAAGCCAAGAACATCTTTTAGATTATCGTTGAGAATAACCTTTTCATTGGCAATAGGTGAACTAATGTAGATCTTGCCCTCCTCCTTTGAATAGTTGAAATGAAAAGCTCCTTTTTTACGAGCGGAAATTATTTTATTAATAGAACTACATAAATCATTCATACAGGTGAGTTCCTCGTAGGGTAATTCAATGTATGGATAATCCAACCAATTGATTTTTTGAATTTGTTCTTGATCACCCGGTGGTGGCGGCCAATCATAGGGTCTAATTTTTATATCATATTTACGATCCTTTCTCAAAATGTCATAGGTATTTTTGAGAATACAGTCGACAAGAGCCACTTCATACTTTCCGTCGAATTTGATGGTGGGGGAGAGTTTCGTCCAATAATCACTTGTTCTATTCAAGTCGTTGTAGAGAGGATCAGAAACGTTGGACATGAAAGTCACATAGAAATCATTGGGCATTGTTAATATCTTCAGCACTGACCCAAGAATCAAAATCTGCGTTGTATCCTAGCCAGCGAACAAGCAACTGTTTCTTGCCATGGTGTGTACGACTCTTTAATATCTTTTCAATTTGATAAATTTCACTAGTGTTTCTAACTTTTTGCAGTTCATATTCATAAAAACCGCCGAGAATCTCATCATCTTTTGTGTCTCGCAGTCGATATGTCGTGGGCTCGGTGTCCAAGATTTTGGACACTTTAAAAAGTTCGGTGCTCCATAAATAATTCCCCTTTTCAAAAATATTGGTGGTTCTATTAATTCGAACAGTATCACCAACATTGAATTTCTTCTTCTTTTTCTCTTTTTCACCCTTGGAGTATTGCTTTAGAAAAGCATCAAATGTATTTTCACTATAATGAACATCCGTTGGTGTAGAGTTGGACAGAGATCGATGGGGTCGATGGTTGTATATCTGCATGATTTTATCTAAATCATGAATAAAAGCCGGTGTATTTTTCAAAGAGCAATATCTTGAAATTAATAGACGAATCGTTCTTATTAATCGTTCAGCCAATGCAGCCTTTATCGGGCTGTGACTATGATAAAGTGTTGTATTATATTTCAAAAGAACCTTTTGCACATGGGGATTAACAAATTCACTGCCACGATCCGATTGAATTTTTCTATATGAATCCTGTTCTAGAATACTTTCAATGGCCCGAGCAACTTCAACACCTCTCTTTGACCGCAGTGGAATGGCATAGGCATAGCGACTAAAGACACTGATTGCCGCCAGAATATATTTGTATGGTGCATTGTGATGCCGTTGAACTGTATCTAGAGTTAAAATATCCATTCGCATTATATGCAGAGGGAAAACGGCATTAGAATGGCGATATTGTTTACTACAAAGCCTATGATTCCGATGCAGTGTGTAACTCGATTCATTCTCTAGGTACTCTTTTGCTTTTTTCAATGTGGTGGTGGTGCCTGGGACAGCTTTGGAAAGCGTTTTGGGAGAACTTAAACTCCCCGCTTCGCCAATATTTTCATAGACACCTTTCAAAACTTCATCCATTTTGAGCGTAGACACGTAGTGTAATGTCCACCCCCTTTTGCACACTGGCGGCCAAATCAATTCGTCTTCGCTTTTGACTAGCAGCCACAAATGTTGTAAAATCATTGCTGCTGCTGATAGTATCTTCAAATATTGAATCTTCTTCTTTTTTAATTGATGTTGTTGGTGGACTATATTCTCTTAGTTTCTTTAGAATTTGTTTATTGCAAATAAGACTTTTGGGGAAGTTTATTGCACATAGAAAGGTGTATAGATTATCGTCAAAGTATAAGAGTCCTTTACGATTCGTCACCAGATCACAAATTAAATCAACTAGATTATAAATTTTTCCCTGAATTATAATTCGTTTTCTTTGTGCTCTAAACTTGCACTTGATCGCCAGTTTCCAACATGAGATAAGATAATACTCTTTTACTCTGTTCTCGATAGGTCAATGGCAATAGGTTTCCAATTTTCAATACCATCGAATCCATGTCCTCCTTCTTTAATTGTGCAGAATCTTGAGGAGATGTTTCCTGTTTAGGAGGATCAGCGATAGGCCTCTCACGAGCAGGTTTATGTTTGTCCACACGTCTTAATGCATCTTGAAGTAAAAGCAGTTTTTTGTCATCGGCAATATTCTCATCATTAATGAATTTGCTTAGATTGTCTTCAAAATGTTCGATGGGCGAGAGGCCAAGTTCAAATGGTGTCAATTTATAGGGTTTAGCCATCTAGAGAAAACTGTTTACAAGTCCTGCAATTATCGGTAGTAAAAGAGTGAAAAAGCTACCGCCCGCTTGAAGGAGCCGTGTTCTTTTAAATTTTTTTCCCTTTTTTTTAAAAGCCAAGGCACGGACAGTGGAACTATGTTGCTTTGTCTGTTGTCTAACACCATCTGTCAGTTTAACATTGCCCTCAGTTAAATTTAAACAAAGTTCAGATATTAGATTAATGAAATCATTGTCAACCCCATGTTTGAGTATAGCCTTCCTAAGCAACGGTTTTGAAGTGCTTAAAACGGAAAACAGATGCCGTTGTTCATGTAGTTTCTTCAGTGTCATAATGGCGACTAATAGTCTTTTCTACTGTTCACTGGAAGATATACTGTAATTTCATTGTTGAAAATGTCGGTGACTACACGCAGATCCTCGGGCGTGCTCTGATTAAGATCCAACAAAATGTAACCGTTGGGCTTGATTGTCGCCTGAGTTTACGCTGACAACATACTTTTTGGGGGGCGGGTTTATATCTGATTATTGAGTTTTAGGCGCGTGATAGAATCACGCACGACTCGATAGATAATATAGACAGTTCAATTCAAAGCAAGGGTTCGCATACATTTGCTCTGATGAAACAGATTGTGTAGAACTAGGGTAACGGAAATTTGTTCATGATGAGAGCGAACGGTGAACAGTTGTAGCATTTCCTGTGAGAACTGTTCAATGTATTCAGCCAAATAGTCAATAATCAGCCACGAGTTCGATTCAATACTATTGAAAACATCAAGTCCCCGTATGAATTGTATTGGTATGGTTGTAGCAATAGCTTTTATTTTATCATAGGACTCTAGCCTAAGTACTATAGCAATAGTAGATTTTTTTCGGTTTTTCCAAAAACATTTTATCGCAATTTTGAATTATTCTGGATAAAAGTGTTGTTTTCCCCGACATTGACGGACCACATAGAAATGATCTGAATGGTGTTTTAAATTGATACATGCTGTTGACAATAGTTGGACTGCAACTAACTGTAAATCGTATGTGCTCAATGAATAAGTAGCAATAATTTTCCCCCCATAGGTCTATCTATTCAAGAACAATAAAAACAATATTTCATTGACAGAATTTATTTCGACACTGAATTAAAACAAATATTTGCAGACAACATGAACAACGATAAAAATAATAACACAAGAACAGTTGACAAAATTTCATGGTGGTCAACATGAAAACTCTATTTGTTCAACATGAACTGCAATGATAACACTTTATAATAAAGCACTTTTTGTCTTTAAACACTTTTCTGTACAACATCTTTGTACAAAACTTTTCTGTACAACACTTTTTGTCTGTAAACACTTTTCTATACAATAACACTTTTAGTACAACAGAAAAAACAGACACACACACTCAGGGAAATTGCTTGTAGCACAGTTGAACATTATGAATTTAAAGGTGGGATCCCCCCCCCCCCAGGGCCGCGGGGCCGAAGGCCGGTCGGCCGCGGGTGGGGACCCCCCACCCTCATGGGCGGCCGCGGGAAGGGACCCTCCCCCCCCGGGAACCGCAATGGAAAAACAATAGTTGTCGTCACTGCTACTGTAGGTTAGTTGAAGTTGGGTTAGATGAGGTTGAGTTAAGGTGGTTAGATTGGGTCAGGTTAGTTAATTTATGAAAGGTTGAGTGGTGGAGGTGAGGTGGTTAGGTTAATTTATCCAGATCAAGTTGATTGCAGTAGTCTATGCATTCAACTTGATCTGAAATACGATAGTGGCCGTGTGGTAGGACAGTCACAACGTTCTCGAGAAGATAGACCTAGTTAGATATACATGACATTGCATTATTTTCCACTCTCACAGTATAATTTCTATACTGTAGAGAGCGAATTGCAAGCACTTGTGCTCTTGGCACTAGGCTACTTTCTACATAGTCTCTGTACACACTCATGTTGAAATTTTTCGTTGCAAAATATAGAGGCACCGCCGGCCACGCCGGTTTGTCTATTACACTCGGTGGGTCAACGCACTGGGTTTGGGGGCTTGGGAGCACCCCCCGTGAGATCACATCTCTCCCCGTCTCATAGTTTAATTTTTCTAGTTGGTTGGGGGCTTGTTGTTTCTATAACTTGTTGTCGAGCGTCGGATTCAAGTTGGTGAAATCCATCCGCGAGCTGATGTGCACCCCTTTTTGAAAATCACCCAATAAATCCAATTCAGGCCCATTTACCTTTAACAGCAGAGAATCTGTATCACAATATTAAAATTGAACCTCCCCCTCCCGGGGCCATGTCACATTGCACAAATTGTAAAAAAACGACAACATGAGCTTCTTTGAAATTTCCAGTACTGAACTGCCTCCTGCAATATTCTTGTTCAGTGCCACATTTCGCTTTCGCCTGTGTAGAAGAGCCATGCCAGCCTCTATGCTCATGAACGATGTAAAATTGAGATCGGCTATAATTTGTGCACACTCTAGAGGGTCAGTCACGACGTCGCAGCGAGATCTATTACGAACGCTTTCATACATTTTGCCAAACTCTGAATTTAGAATGAGCTTATACATGTCCTTCTCCACCTTTGAGTTTGCCTTAGAGTGTTTATCGACAAAGGTGTCGATAAACGTTTTCAAATAGGGTCGCTGATTGAACTGCAGGACCCTGTGTATTTTAGTGATCTTGAAACCGTTGCTCACCATTCAGTGCAAAAGCACATGGTTAACAATGATAGTCACCTGAGTTTTCAACTCATTGCTCATTGTCGGTGGGGTGGTCGAACTATGTATACAAAGCGCCAACCCCCCTTAACGATTTTCGTGTCTCGGCGATCCCTTGATCCCCGATATATTGATACAGGGACAAACAAAATCTTTTAAATTGCCGAGACGCGTCATTAGACTGAGATCGTCTATTTCAATGAACCATCCTTGTGGCCCATTGTCCTCGACTGTTGTAATGTCGGGGAACTCACAAGGATTCTCAAGCCATTGATAGATCCCACACGGCAAAGAGTAGTGTGACATTTCCGAGGGGTACAATGAGTTCATGTCCAAGAACACTGCATTTGACTTTGCACCGGTGCTTTGTCCGCTCGGATCAGTTGATAAGACGCGGTCCCCATGAAAAACATACCCTCCCCTCATTGAACGCTCTACAAAAAGGTGCTGATCTATGTCGGTGATTAGGCCTATTTCCTCCCTGCTATTTTTTAAAATTAAATCCATTACTAAATGGGGTGTAGAAAAATAGTAGCCTATATCTAACCCGAACTCTGAATAGATCTGGTCTGTGTTCTTACAGACTATATCCAACAGAGTTAGAACGTCACTGGCCAAGTACAGTCTACAATAATCCCACCCATTTTTACAATCCCCCTTGGACCACACCTTCTTGGCAAACTCATACTCCTCGGCTGTGCATTCACTGTTGGTCAATGAATTGTAAAAAGCTTCAATTGGAGGTAGTTTCTCCTCGCTTAAGCGAGCACCAGAGCAGTAATAATCGTATGCGTATATACCTTTGCAGGTCAACAGGTCATACATTTCACTGTCTGGAAAGTGCTGTTTAAGCAAGGGAAAGCTATCAAAATTGTCGCTTTTTTGCACGTGAATCAATTGACTCAATGCCTTGGGGAAAAAACTAAAGGAATCTAAAAACCTAATTTTATTCCTACACATATGCCCATTATCCACTATTTGCCATTTCAGTTCGAGAAGCAATAACTTCTCAGCTGATTTGGGAATTATGTTGTAGGTAAATGAACTATTTACCCATGGACAATCTACTCCCCCTCCCTCCCTATGCATACGTGCCAGTGCCGGTAAAATAAATTTTAAATCATAATTAGAATTGTGGATAAAAACAGGGATAAAAAACTGCTGGCTAACATTTAAATTACACGATTGATGCGAAACCCCTCTAAAATTAATCCCTCCAGAGGATATTTCCTACCACACATGGTCATGATCTTTCACTGTCCCCGGCCCCCTCGGTGTCCCGTTAGTCCCCGTATTCCCCTCAGCACACGCCCCCGTACCACCCCCCCCGATGTTTTGCTTTTTAATTATGAGACGATCCTCTGCAGACAGCACCATTGGATAATGCGTATTTCTCAAACGAGAAATAGCACCATTAGCCGTGCCAATCAGTTTAGTCAGCGCCTTGACCATACACTCCCGCTCATCCAATGTTTCAAATATTTTTAACAACTGCAGGGTGTTAGAATTGTCTCTTTGCGCGTGGGCGCATGACACTGCAATAGCCTGGTGTTCTTTGACTCGGTTTGGAAATCGAGGATCGTTCACTTCCACCAGCTTAGCCTCACAGTCTAAAGATATTTTGTTGCACTGGAGAAGGGTATTTTGGAAATTTTTGAAACGTAGAATTGCCCTATCCCCTGAAACTGTTTCCACTGTCTGGTAGCCATGGCGGCTACAATGCTTCATGTGACTTCGCAACCTTAGTTCAGTCCAAAATCTGGAGAGGTATGTTGGACAGTAGCAACGGGTCCCCCTAGTCTTACCCTCCCCCAGAACTCTACTAATGTCAGTGATAGGGTTAAAATGACCGATTGTGTTCGGTTGACTAGGTGGCGTGTAAAGCAACCAAACCCAGTGTTTAACCAAATCAACTGAGGGGCCCCTTACAGGGAAGACCACCCCCTTCTTTTTTAAACGAACCCCAACTTCAAATTCAGTTTCGTACTGTACCATAGTAACGCCAATATTTAAATGGGCATTAGCCCTTTCAAACATATCAATAGATCGAAGCGTTACTGGGTATTTTCCTTCTAAGCAAGAAAAATCTACAATGGGAAAACGGACCACTCCTTCCCGTGTATAGCCCAATTGTCTAAATTCTTCTTGGTAGCTTCATCTGCTAGAGGCTGAAAGGCTGAGATGAGGAAAGCATATCTGAAACATATTTGACCTGTTTCAAAACAGATCTTCTGGACACCACGACAACCTACTAGATCTGGATTATAATTTAAAACTATGCCCTTATCCCCATGCCCCCCTCTTAAAATAAAATCTTTCTTAATTTTACAAATATTTACGCTTAAATTTTCAATAAATAAAACTACTGAGCCACTTCCATTTTCGTTAAAGCTCTCGAGATGCGTTATAATTTGATAGACCCAATCTAAAAAAGCACCCTCAAAATTTTCCAAATTCTAATAAACCAAACGCATCTCGGAATTTATAAAATGATAATAAACCTCACTTTTCCCTCATTCAAATAAAAAACCTTTAAAACAATGGAAACCTTAATTGAATCCCTACCTCCCCACAATTGAATCTGATTCTTCAGTAGGGCACAAATTTTGTCTACATAGGCATGCACAATTTCTACAGGGTCAAAAACAAAATTACCACACAAAAGCGAATTAAAAGGGTCACCGAACATTGCAGTGAAAACAACTATATTATTCAATATTGTATTGGACAGCTGAAAGTCTGGGAGAGTTGTACCCTCCTCCCCCTCTTGTATATTACCCCCTCCCCCAAGTTGTTCAATAATAGGGCTATGGGAAGCCGCTTCAGTCGAGTGAAGTTGGGAACTGTTCATGCACTCTGAGGGGGACGGGTGTCCCCTCACTCCACCGACAAACTCATTCACAAGCAGCATAGGATTTGGACTTAGCAATGCTAAGTCTGACTCTGAATTATCTACATTACCCAGCTCAACTGCGCTATTATCTACATTTAAAAAATCACCTAAAAAGTCGTCAATATTATCTAATGTTTGATGTAAATCATCCCATAGTGAATTGTTGGGTGGCTCCACGTGTGCCTCCTCTCCTTCAACTGACGAGCAGGGGGGAGATGGGGAGTATGGAACCAGGACAACCTACAAATGAAAAAATAGTTTATTTTCAAAGTGTTCAAATCATCCCTACTGTTTTTAAAATTTGGATTATTATTGCTTAATAACATTTGGTTAATTCAACTGAAGATAATCTAAGATATGACAAAGAAGCCGACAATTTGGTCGTTTATTTTCAAAGTGTTCAAATTTTTTTTTTTTAGCGGCACTTTAACACAGTGCACCCCTGTGGCGCTTCCCTGACCCGTGGCGCTTTTCGGAGCCACAGCGCATCCCTGTGGCACTTCCCTGACCCGTGGCGCTTTTCGGAGCCACAGCGCATCCCTGTGGCACTTCCCTGACCCGTGGCGCTTTTCGGAGCCACAGCGCATCCCTGTGGCACTTCCCTGACCCGTGGCGCTTTTCGGAGCCACAGCGCATCCCTGTGGCGCTTCTTGGACCCGCAGTGCTTCCCACAACGCTTCCCCGGCCCACCGGCTCCGCGGGCCCCGGGCATTTACATAATGTCTCAAAAAAAGTTGAAATATTTCTAATTCCGTTCTACAGGTTCGGTGAACACAAGAGTTGTTAATTATGGAGGTTAGATGAACGAGTTTGAACTTCAAAATGTTGAGAATTGTTAAGTCACTTTCCCCATACACTTCTTATGCATTAAACCACTATGTTTTGACATAAAGCACCCTGCGTAAGGTTATAAATAATTTTGGCATCTCCTGTCCCTGTTTTACATTAGCAGTTTTTAGTCAATCACGGTTTCAATGGCATTTGAGTAATTCTGTGTTTTCTGAAATAGCGGAGAACAAATTGTCTGTAAAATTAATATTTTAGTACATTGGAGTTCTTTTATTATATGTAAGAGCGAAACATGGCACAATAGAAATATTCAGTGTAAATTAGAACGACAATATGTGTCAGATGTGATAATCTCTCTCAAAATTATATGAAAAAGAGCATTCACGGAGTTTCAAAGGTACCTAAAAATATATGTAATAGCAATAGAGAAAATAGTAAAGAATAGAAAAAATAGCATTTTGAGTTTCAAGGGCAGTGATTATTAATAGAAATTACCTAAAAATATTCGCTTATGAAATATTGAAGCGATAGCAAAGATTAGAAAAAGAGCGGTTTCTCTGCATAAAAAATTACATTTAGATATGTAATAGGGGTTAATATCTCACAGAGATATGTTTATATTGGGATTGAAAAGGAAAAAATATTGGAAGAAATAGAAAGGTAGGAAAACATACTTACATTTGCATAATCCCTCTGAGCTTGGGTGCCGGATGGTCCAGGTAACGTGTGTTGGAGGGTGGTCGGGGTGGCGTCGCGATTGTCTTTAGCGAATGGGCCGGGTACTGGTACAGTGGGGTGGTAGGTGATCGGGGTGACGTCGCGATTCTCTTTTATCACATAGCCCGCTAATTAATGAACATTCATCTATTAGGTAGGGTTCACCATATTATAATAAGCCGCCCACTCTCTCTTTAACTTAAACCCAGGCTGCATTGGGGCTGGCACTGATGGAGTTGTCTTGTCATCTCTGGCTTTCTTAGCGGGCGGCGGTGCCATACATTCTTCATAATTGGCCTTAAAAAGAAGAGAAAAAATTAGTATCAAAATAATTTGCCCCCTTTTCACGGAAAGAAAGTTAGTACCCTCATCCATATAATTTTGTTTAGTTTATCACTAAGAAAGCACAACGTAAAAAATTTCGTGAAATGTACTAATTGCATCCTTTTTTTTTGAATCTGAGAATTACAGCTCACTGAACCATTCAAAAGCCGGGCTATATAAGTCAGCCTAGTTTCTTATTTTTAGGCATTTCTGTTCTTTTCTGGTTTTAATCTGTATTGAACATGCCTTGTTTGACGCATTTAAAGTATTAACACTATTTTTTATCTTTCCATATCCTTTTACGATAGCTGATATTTACCATACCCACGGAAAATAACCCCCACGGAAAATAACCCCTGAGAAAAGACATGGAAAAATACCCCCTCCCCACAGCGAAAGATATCGCATCCTTTTGAATCTGAGAATTACGACTCACTGAGCCGTTCAAAAAGCCGGCCTAGTTTGTATATTTATCACAACTCCAGAAAAAAAACAGCCCACTGAAAATAACCCCCACGGACCATATCCCTGAGAAAAGACATGGAAAAATACCCCCTCCCCCCGCCGAACGATATGGTAAAAATGCTATTCAATTTACGCATAATAAAGCAATGTATCTTTTTCTTAAACTCACCCCCTTACTTTTCACGCGAAGAAACAGTTTGTTTTCACCTTACAATGATGGAGATAGAATTGAGGCATGGCCCCCTCCCCCTTTCGCCAATGTCCTAAATATATTGTTAGATCTTAATTTGAAAATAACGAGATTTCACTGGTTCTCCAAAAAGAGATTGTATATGCCTGCGCTTAATAAATTGCAATTGTCTGCATGAAACCGCTTTAATTTGACAGGAGAAAAACATCCCATTTTGATCTGAGAACCTTTTACAGGAAGTGCTTTAAAAGGGGTGACAGCTAATTTTAGCCACGCACTGGAGTCTTGTGTCAAAACAGAACGGCATTTTCACTAAAAATTGACAGAAGTCAGCGGTCACTTTAGCTGGAAATATCGATAAAAAGAGTATTATTTCTATTGCAAGAATTAAAGTCTTAAGGAGTGGGGGGTTTAGATGGTTAAACAGAGCTTATTTTATAGTCTTCTAACGACTAGAAAGATAGCATAGTGGCGTTTGTATTAGAGGGGGCGGCGGGGGGGGGATTTATCAGGAAATATAGCGGGAAGCAAGCGAGCAAAAGGGTAGTTATTTTTGCGAGAATTTGGGGTTGTAAGACAATGGGGGAATGGATGGGGATATTGTTAGACCCTAATTCGAAAATAACTTGTTTCTTTACTTCCACACAGGTTGTGTAGGTCTTAGCTTAATTATTGCATCATTGTGTTTTAATTTGACGGAAGAATAGATCCGTTGACCGCGTTTGTAAGCCGGAAAGGGTGATAGCTAATTATAGCCACGCACTGGAGTCTTGTGTCAAAACCAGAGCAAGCTAATAACAACAGAGCGATGGATGTCTCAGAGAAAAGATTACAATTTACAAAAGTCAAACTTTAACGAAAAGATAATTATTTATTTTTGCGAGAATTTGGGATTGTAAAACATTGGTGGGGGGGGGTTAGGTTTTGAGGGTAAAAGAATATATTTTATGTATTCCATTGATTATAATGATGTTTGTATGGTTTGGGGGGGGGGGATTTGGGGTAAAGGAATATATTTACATTTTAGCTGAATATACTGGAGGATGTCCAAGGAAAATTCGTTTTTAAATAAAAAATGTACGTACATGGTAAATTGAAGTTGCCAAGGCTTCAAGTTTATCAAATTTATCCATTGTTGTTTACACAGTGTCAAAATACTTTCTGATAAATGAATCACATTGCATGCCCGTTATATACAAAATCTCAAGGGTGAATTGTTATGTAACGGGGAAAATCATATTTAAGCAGGTCTCTGAGTGGCTGAGAAGGGGGATGTATCCGACTCGCTGATTGGCTGAGAAGGAAACACGTGATCTAACTGTTTCTGGGAAAGTCATAACATTTGGCTCGAGAGCAACAACAACAAATACTGTTTCTGGATACCATGACATTCGCCTCGAGCATGTACATGACCAAAACAACAACAAATACTATTTCTGGATCATAACATTCGCTGAGAGCATGCACTTACAACAACAGCAAATACTATTTCTGGACACCATGACATTCGCGATCGATTACACAATCAAGTTCTCGGAAATTCACTTCCCCCTCGAGTCCTAGATCAATAACATTGTTCCCGTTAGAATTCAATGCGCAGGTGCAACCTTCGCCCCGGAGCTATTACACATAGAAACATCAAATAAATCGACCTTGGAAAAAGAGGTCATTGACCCCATTAACCACGTGTTCTCCCTAATGACTCTATGCCCAAATATGGACTCCCCGTGGGAGCTCATGAGGCATCTCTACTCATGAGGAGGAGGCTGGAGATGAAAAAGAAGGCAGTCTCCCTTCAATATGGAATAAATTCTGCTAATTTTGGGGTTTAATACTATTCTTTACCTTCGTAATAAAAGCGTAGACCAGAAATATTCCCAGAAATCAAAGGGCATTAAATATCAATTTCTATCTTGCCGCGGAGGATGGAAGAAGATGGTCAAAACCGAAGGCATAGTATGTGACTTTTGGACTATTTTGAACAAAATGGCTATCTCAAAATTCTGATCGGATTCGTTTGGGAAAAAAACGGTGTGAGAGGTGGCTTGTTGCCCTCAAGTCACTTACGAATCTCAATAAGGGCACTAGAAATTTTAATTTGCAATTGAATGAGCCCCCTCCAAAGTTTATAAATAATTTCTGAGACCACACTGGCTAATCATGATAAACAAAAAATCGCGAAGAAAGGAAACGAGGACAATTAACAGCCAGTGAAAAAATTGAAAAATTATGCAAATATTTCGGTCAAGACCTCCGCTTGACCGTTCACAGTGCAGAATAAAACTGATAAAAATATAAAAACCAAACCTTAAAATGAAACCACGAAACTAAAATTGGACGACCCTTTCCTAGTAACGGTGAAAGGGTAACTGAGTTACCCTTTCACCGTTACTAGGAAAGGGTTGCCCAATTTTAGTTTGGTGTTTTTATTTTAAGGTTTGGTTTTTATATTTTTATCAGTTTTATTATTCACTGAGGACGGTCAAGCGGAGGTCTTGACCGAAATATTTTCATAATTTTTCAATTATTTCACTGGCTGTTAATTGTCATCGTTTCCTTTCGTCGCGATTTTTTGTTTATCCAAAGTTTATACGACCACCCTTTACATAGAAAGTGCTTCTGGGAAAAAAAAAGAAGCAAATTATGATACGTTGAACCCTTATGGCTCTACTATAGGCAACGCTTTACAATTGCTTGTGATTAAAGCTTTCAATTTTCCTTCTAATGAGCATCCGAAATAATCGAGGGGGAATATTGGGGTTATCAAGGGGGAGGGAGGTTTCGCGGGGAAGAATACTCTGGGGGGACGCCTAGAGCCAACTTTCAAAAATGTAATTCGGTGGCTGGAGAGAACTGAATCTCAGTTATGGAGTAATAAAAAAAAAAAAAAATCTTTTCCGCTAATTTGTTAAAACCGTAGGAGAGCAGAAAAATAACGTACTGAAACTATAACCGGGATTATAAACAGTACTGTACCTTTAATACGCGTAGTCAACAAAATAAAAGAAGGGACAAGATTGCCACCAATCCCATGAAGTTTCTGTCTATTAAGTCAGTTCAGAGATATTTTTCAAATTTGTTTTTTTTACACGTGTACCTTACAAAAGTGAAGTTTTTTTCGTGTGCCTGAGCCTGACTGAACCCAACAGCAGTCTAAACTAACTAAATTAGGGGGACGGGGATAAGTCTTGTGAAAAATAGCAAATCAGAAGTAAAAATCTAGCACTGTCAAAGATAGTTGCGGCATCCTTTTAGACCTGTCCAAAGATAAGAGTACAGATACCGCATATTAGTGCCGACACTCGTGTGGCCGCAACAGTGTTTTGATTGTATCGAAAAGTTGGACGAAAGGCAATACCAAATTTAACTTATTGTTTCTATTTTACTGAGTAGATTAGTCATATAGAATTACTTTTTAATCGTATATTACAAGGTTTCTTTTTAGTAATAAAATTAAGGATATTTATATTCATGTTGAAGCATGCAATATCAAGAGCAGATCCAGGATTTTTGTTCGGGGGGGGGGGGTACCCAATTTTTTACCGTTTTTCTGGTAAGGTTTTGTCTTTACAGGTATTTTTTAGACTAATTTTCGACTCAGTCAAAAATTTCGGGGGGGGGGGGGTTCAAACCGGGTAGCCCCTCCCCCGGATACGGCCCATGCATCATCTCTTAGGATTCTTCCACGATTCAAATAAATTCATTTGAGCGAAAATACAAATAATTTTGATACAATTCTCCGTAATTTTTCGCTTTTTAGTTTTTTTAAAGTTGTGTGCCCCCCCCCCCCGCAGGAGGAGCCTCCTGCACATGTACCTGTGTTAAGGCGAATATTTAGATTCTTTCTGCACGACATACTGAATAAAGGAACATATCAGGCACGTACGCAGTGAGGGGGGGGGGCTGTGTCAAGTCTTCCAAAATTTTATAGCTCCTCCCACAATTTGTTCCTCGATAGTCAATAAGCTTCGCGCTTTTTCACTATTTAAGCAAACTTGACCCCCCCCCCCCCGAAAATCAAAAGTTAACCCTAATAAAACAACTCCCTGCGAGTACCTAGTAAATCCTGCATAACAGTCAAATCTAACGGTGTCTTAAAGTTTGCTAAAGAAAACAAAACTATACTTCGGTGAGTCAAAACGTAAACTAAAATCTTTGAAACGTCACATCATTACAAATTCTATCTTTAGCAGACCTGAATATCACTGAAAAGCAGTCAAATAACATCTCGCAGATATTTATTTTGTTAATTTGTTTTTTGAGTACAAATAAATGCCAGGTATAGAGCTTGCAAGTTTCTGCTGCGGTGGAAAACTATTATTAGTTGTTACATATTTGCTTTGGACAGTTAGTAGTGTTTACCTTCAGCAGGAATTCTGGCTGCATTGTCTGCAATGAGATTTCAGTTGTCATTAAAATTGTCCTTAAAACAACACTTTTCGTAAAGAGGCCAGAAATTAAAACCTATTTGGAACTCAGCAGGCCTAACAAAGATTTTCTGATGGCAAGTGAATGCGTATTAGATCCCAGCTCGACCCCAAGCTCCGCAGCTCCACATTCAAGGCATTGTTACATACACTGTAAAAATTGGGCAAAATAAATAAACAAATTTTGACTGTATTGTTGGAGTACATGCCAAATTGGGTTCGTTTCTGGTTTCATCAATCTTTAATTACGATTTTCAAAAACAGTGGTTTCCCGACAGTTATTAAAGTTTTATTCAATAAATATTATGGCTTAAACCAAGACTGTATCCAGGTGGAGGGGATTACTGGGTTAGAACCCCCCCCCCCCCGAAATTTTTGTCCGAATCATAAAAACGTAAAAAAGGCATATAAACAAGTTTTGGATGCACTTTTAAAGTTTCTTTGTAACCCCTCCCCCCCAAAAAAAAAAATATAAAATCCTGGATACGCCACTGGCTGGGACGAAAGAATGAACGGCTGAACGATGGGTAACCAGCTTTCAGATATCAAGGGCGCTCGGTGGCCCGTGCCAAGCGTGGCGCAAGTGTACCAAGCGTTATGCGACCTTTCGTAGCAAAGAACAATAAAATGAAAGTTTTGAAATGAGTAAGAGCAAAACACTATACTTGCTACTCCTCGATCCTCTTGCTAAGGTGCAACAAAGTAGGCTTAATTATTGAATTACAATTTTGGTTTTGATGTGGATCCAGAGAAGTACCTAGGGAGAACTTTTCCCCCAACCAAGGACCTCTCTGAAATTTCTTTGAATATCTAGGCATATGTTATTCAAAACAATCATATTTTTTTCTCTTTATTATTGGCCCCCTCAAAAATTGTTTAGCATTATTGGCCCCCTCCAAAAAAGTTCATGGATACGTGCCTGTATGGATCTACTATGTCTTATTTAACTTAATTTGTCATTGAATAAAAAATTTAGCAATAGCTACTTCCATTTTGACTATTAACTACCCTAATGAATCCACATTTCTGAAAAGGGGGCGGAAAGTTCTTCAGCAACGTAGGCTCTTTTTTATATTGAAGAGCAGAATAATATTAAGAATAACGTTGAGGTAAATATCCTACTTAAAAATAGGAGTAACCAGAAGCTTCTGACTACCTCACAAAGGGAACGCTTATTGGAGGGGGGTAATTGCCGTCCCCTGGATTTTGACAAAACTGTTTTTGGTGCTTCATTTTTAAAACCTAAAACGGAAAAAATCTACCCCCCCCCCCTTCCTTTTGAAAAATACCTTTTGTGTATCTTTGTTAAAAAAGAAATAAAAAAAAATACTTGCCCTTCCCCTAAAACATTTGTGAATTGGATCCACAGCCCTGACAAATGGTGAAATGTGACATACTGCTGGTATATGGTGATTGCAAATTGACCTTCATCTACTGGGCTAGTATTTAAATAATAAGGTATGTAATTTTACCAAATGAGGCAGCATAGAAAACGGAATGTCGTAAATTGTTATCATTTAAGCATAACCTTGCGATTACAATTACGTTTTGATGACCATTGCAGAGCCCATGCTGAGCAAAAGATCACTTAGAAAAAAAAGACAAGGCTCAATTAACCTTCGTTCCTCCCTTGGCGTTCAATAGACATTTATCTTGCAGACGTCACAATTTTGGTCAGTTCATTAACTAACACAACTATCTTTAGTGGAGCTATAGATTGCCGATACCCAGCAGGATGTCTTTGTCAATCAAACAGCTAAGTAGACTTCATCCAGGCTGGACTGTCAGACCACCAGACAAGAGTCTACTACCTCAATATACAATTGAGTCCTATTCTTTACTTTGAATAATTTGTCTTTTAATTGCAATAGTTTGGTAAAGAAACTTGGTTCAGAGCCAATAGATTAAAAAAGTAATCAGTGTTTTTATTGCACACCTGACCCCTCCCCCCAGTAATAACAAGAACTATCTTTAATGGAGCTATATACTACCGATACTCAGCAGGATATTTTTGTCAATCAAGCATCTAAATAGACTTCATTCAGGCTGGACTTTCAGACCACCAAACAAGAGTCTACTACCCCAATATCCAATTGAGTCCTATTCTTTACTTCGAGTCCGTCGTAAATCGAAGAGTTATTGAGCAACAAACTTGAATAGGGGCACGCAGCGGAACAGAAAGGGTATATCTATTCCAATCCTTCTAAGCTAAAACCCGAGCCAGAGGTCTTAATAAATATGGTCAATGCATTTTTAATTGGCATAACTAGGGGAAATCTAGGATGTTGTAGCACTCCTGCAGCTAAAAGTACAGTTTATCCCTACCTAAGGACTTGTTCATAATGATAATTTTCTAACACTAGGATTAAGTGAATTCCTCAAAATTACCTAATTCTACCGATAAGAATTTGTGCCCCCCGCCAGAAATTATTTCCGACTCGTAAAAATGTAACAAAAATGCATATAAACAAATTTTTGATGCGTTTTTTATTCTTTTCCCCCCCCCAGAACAAAAGTCCTGGACATGCCCTTGATGTCAGGTTTCCTTCTGTGCATTCCCTTCCAATACTTTTTTTCTTGCTCAGTCTATCCTTTTCTAGTCTTTTGCTTTTATGAATTCAATTACTTTTTTTGTTCGTGTTTAAAAATTAATTCTTGTTCGTTCCACCCAACAATTACAAACTCAGCTCATCGTCGGGGGCGTATCATTTTATTGGAATGTTATTGAGTTGAGTAAATAAATAAATAATTCCATTCATTCATTCTTTAATTGCTGACGCCAGTGGGATAATTTCTAACCTAAATTCAAAGATTTTAATTTAGAATTTTTAGATAATACATTGACTGGCCGCCCTTAACTTAGATCAAATCAATTGAAATTGGGTTTTGTTTCAATCCTGTTCTTTATTCTTGCTAAATGTTTATTGCGAAGGAGCATGGTTTCAAATAATTTTGTATGCTAGTAAGATCTAATTGAGTTATTAACTGAAAATTGTTGTTAGTAAAATTTTATTGTTAAAAGGGCTTGAATCAAGTTGTCAGATTAGAATCTATTCCAAACAAGGGTATTACATTTCATAAAAATCGCCTTAGGTCACAACGAGGCAAGTGAATTTCAGCCTAATTTGGAAGAATTTATTAAATGCATGTATGTCTTGAAACTACAAGTTCGTACTCGGGGGAATCTTTGTAAATAAAACCAATCCAAACGAAGCTATTTTTCAAATTCCGTACATTATTAAATTTAGCGGCCAAAAAGAACAATTCCAGGGTCTGACTTTTCCTCATGGTGACACTCTATTAGCACCTTCTATAATTTTCTGCAGTACTCGGTCAGCAACAGACTATTAATAAAAAAAAAATATGTATTATATTGTAACAAATGGAATTTATTTAGAAATATGATTTTTTTTTTTTTTTGGAAGCTGAACGTCCCCGTACAACATACATCAAAGACTCTTGCTTACTTTCGTTGATGATGTTGCATGAGAAGCAACATGGAATGTGCTGCTATAAGGTCAAAGTCCAGCTCATCTGAGGAAAAGAGTTCCGAACATCACCCTATATCTAAACAAACGTAATATAGATTATGTTGCAGCCAGGAGAATTGCTATTGACTTCTGTTAATTTTAGAAGTAATTACCTAAGTTCAGCAAAAATAAAGAACTTAATACCGACATCCACGACGCCACTTGACACTCTCGTTTCAAAACACATTCCCTACATTATTTTAAGGTTTTGAGTTGAATACACTGGTATAGCTACCACCAGATCGACTGTTGAAGTCCTAGAAGTAACTACATTACTTTTAATTTACTTCTATCTCAAAGGCATTAAGTACAGGCATTCAATATGGAAAGCTGAACCACAGAAGTCGTATTTCTCAAAACTACCGATATGCAGGGAATGCCTTAGAAAATAGAAGGACCGAAAGTCTGAAAGATGTGTGAAGCCTATTAGGAAAGCAATTATATAAGGTTAAGAACCGTTCCATTCCAAGGAAAAGATGGGAATACTACAATAGTTCGATCAATCAAACATAAGCTGAAATTGTTTAAATTCGTAAATCATTCAATCAGCTTTTTTAGCTAAAATTCACTTTAAAATGCTTTTATACCAAGATTAATAGGATTCTATCACCAGTCATTAATTCTTCGCTTATTGTCTTATCCTCTTATCTATACCAACCGCAAAATTGAGATTGCAAACGCATGCCACATTAAAGTCAAAATGGGGTTTTAAACATAGAAAAGGGGAAAGAGAGTAAAACAAAATTGAATACATTATCATAACGCCACTTGTTTTTACACTGCTACTACTAACAACTCACTGCGCCATTAAGGCGTCTGGGCCAACACAGCTGTTCACGCTCCTCTTCCATCTCAATCTATTCAAAGCTTTCCTCTTTACTCCCTCCCTCCAGCATATATATATATATATATATATATATATATATATATATATATATATATATATATATATATATATATATATATATATATATATATATATATAGCACCTCCTCAATTTACTTCACCTGGATATTCGTCAGCTACAGAGAAACAGATGATCTACTTGCATCACATGTGCGTGACAAAATTGTTTTCCCTGGTTTAAAATTTCCTACACTAGAGCCAATCTGGGGGAATTTTACTTTTCGTTCTTTTTACTGGCTCAAAATTTCACATCGCTTTTAAAATCGATCAGATTATGAAAAGGTAGGCTTGTTTGTCTCTCCAGAAATAAGATGTAAACCAATGAAAAAAAAGAAGCAAGCTGCTTACCATGGAGCAACAGGACTAAGGCTAGGAATAAGTAAAGATGAAAAGTTGACGTTAGGTGACTAAAAGATTGATCAGATGGATAGCTTCACTTACCTAGGTAGTATTATTAGTAAAGACGGTGGGAGTAGTGAAGATGTTAAAAGTAGAATAGCCAAGGCTCAGGGTGTTGCTTCACAGTAAAAAAAAAAGTTTGGAAGAATAGGAAGATAAGTTTGCAAACCAAGATCAGAATATTGGAAGCTACAGTGATGACAGTGTTCAGATATGGCTCGGAAGCATGGGCGCTCCAAAAAGCGGATGAAGATTTGCTAGAGGTTTTCCAGAGAAATTGCCAACAGATTGTTCTGGGTACCCAGCTGACTGACCGTATTTCAAAATGTAGGCTGTACGAAAAGTATGGTTCAATCCCACTGTCTAGGGTAATAATGAGAGAAAGGTTGAGATGGCTAGGGCACATTCTGTGGATGAAGGATGACAGATTGCCGAAGATTGTCTCTTTCGGCCAACCGTCTAGGGGTTAAAGGAAAGCAGGTCGTCCGCAGTTGAGGTGGGATGATGTCATAAAGAAAGATCTAAAGGAAATGGAAACTTCCTGGGAGTGTGTAAAGAGGAAGGCTTTGAATAGATTGGAATGGAGCAGGAGCGTGTGTAGCTGTGTTGGCCTCAGGGGGTTTGGTGCTGTGGTGAGTGGTTAGTAGTAGTTAGTAGTAGTATTATCTTAGTTTTGACAAGATTTTTGAAGACGCTAAATTTCAGCTGAGGAGGGGGGACTGGGGTCTAGAGGGGGCAGTTGCCCCCCCCCCCCTGCTCCATAGAAAATTAGGCCCCTGTAGGAAAGTAATCTCTCTTTTTTCTCTTTGTATCAACTTGATATTATGTTTACTTACGATCTTAAATGAAAGCTTAGAGGGCACTTTACTCTCCTTAAGAAATACAGATATTATCCAAAACCTTTTCAAATCTAACCAAGACCTTGCTCATTAGACGAAACTAGGGGAAGAAGCCCCAACCCCATCTTAAAGATTTCTAGAAATTCCGTTTTTACTTTAAATTGTATTCTAAACGTCTTTACTCCATTAAAAAAAAATCCCCAAAACTAAAAAAAAAATCCAAAAAAATTCTATTTATAGTATTTTACAAAAACAAAAGTAATACAGGTTTTCCCTATACAAATAAGCATGTATAATCTTCATTTTACCCTGGGGAGAAACGCGTCAGCCGGATTGAGTACTAGTTTACGAACGAAGCTTAGCTGGTGCTATGAAACTAGAATTAGGATAATAAAACAGAAATCAAAAATTAAATTTGTTTTTATTCACGATTTGTGGCTCATGAAATTTAAAAAAACGACTGTGAAACGAATTTAAAAAAAAATTACTCAAAAAACGTGTCGAACTAAAAAAAAATGTTTGCATACTAAATAGCAGCAGTTTATATAAACAACGCGGTGAAATTTTGAAAAAAAAAAAGTTATTATAATAATGGACAAGGATCCGTAAGCATGCAGGTTGAATGTACCTTGAAATTATACTAACAGGAAACTATTTTGTTTTTCAATCAAGTGACGGAAAATGGTAATTGGCACATGTGTGCACTGAATCTACCATCTGATCATAATTAAAGACTAACTACTCTTGTATTCTAAACAGTAATTATATCAATGTGACTGCTGCACGCAAGCTAAATCGTATTCAAGGGAGGGGCTGTGGAGCCTCACCCCTGAGATTTTTGGTTGACTCGTCAAAAATAATATAAATGCATGAACACATTTTTGATGCGTTTTCTAAAGTTAATTTTTTGATGCGTTTTTTAAAGTTAATTTTTTGTAACCCCCTAATTGCACTATTTAGCATACTTTTCTGCAAAATTAGAATCCTCTGAGGAAGCACGTCACGTACACAGGAGGACGGGGTTGAACTTCGAACAGGTGACAAGTGAAGATCGTTACAATTTTCCTTATAACTTCTCATAATTCCCATACAATTCAATAATTTTGGGCGATTTTTACGAATTATCCCCTTCCCCCAAATGAAGCTGAGACATAATTGCCTTCTTCTGAGGATATTTAGCCCCATGGGCCTGACCTCCAAGCTAGTGGCAGCAGCAAGGCCGTACCCAGGATTTTTTTCCGGAGGGGGTTTTACTTTAAGAAATTGGGGTGGGGGGAGGGGTCTACACAAAAAAACCTCAAAAATGTATACAGAATTTGCCATTTTCGGTACGTTTTTACGAGTCAGCCAAACATTTCTTTTTTTTTTTTGGGGGGGGGGGCTGCAAACCCCCTAGCCCCCCCCCCCCCTGATACGGCCTCGAGTAGCAGTAATTATTTACCTTTACTTCAAGCAGAAGGTCTAATGTGAGTGGGAGAGGAAGATCAAGAGATTGAAAAGGGGTAACCTCGGCATTCATTTGGCTTCAACGTAGTTTTTATAGGAATAGAGGTCGTTTTTCCTTTTTTTGGTGGTAGATTTGTTAACTTGCAGAAGTTAATATATATTTAGGCCTATAGCGGTGTTATTATTTACCTCAACAAGCTTAGCTTCAGGTTTTTGTTATATTTAGTGTTTATGAATAAGCCCCTTTCATTATAAGCCTTTTTACTTCAAGCAGTCCTCTAAGCAAGGAATCTTTTTCAGGCTTCGATATACTGAACAATAAAGTAAGCAATAACGATATGTCGACATTTTGGTGTTTCATAAACATCGTAATTTTATACTTAACTTTGATTATGATGTGTGGAAGAAATTGTGTTTTCTAAACAACAAGAGAGGCAGCTCTGAGTAGAAACATTTTACTGACCCAAAATCGCTTTCTGTGGAATTTTGCATTGGAGTTACTATGCTTCATGTTGTCGCAATAGTGTCAATATCATAAAGACACTAGTAGATATCCTACCATAAACAATGAACACTACATTATTTAACAATCGTAAAAATTATCACTAACTAAACCATTAAAGCTGATAATGTGAGATGTCGAGCCTCTGTGCTATTGTCTTTCTAGATTTACAAACCGTTCTTGCCTTCTTAGCTAATCAAATTTGACAACCAGCATACATTCTTAAACCATTTAGAACATGGAAATACAAGTTTTATGGGTCGATTAATCAACATGACAATGCTCAAAATCATGGGTGCATTCGAAAATGTGGTTCAGGATGAGACCCAGACTCCAAATTAGACTCCAGACCTAGACTCCAAATTAGACTCCGAATTATTTTATTATTCTTCAATCATTGTTACATAGATTGTACTTCATTGTTCATGAATATGTAAAGCAAGAAAAAGGCATTAAAGCTAAAAATACGGTTAAAACATAGCATACATTAAATACGTGACCTAACCTAGGTACCTTTTTCCCCCTAAACACAAAAAAACTAAAGTTTAAATATTGTAAACGCAATGAGAAACCACAGTTTGCAATCGAATTCTCCGTTAAAAGAACATGTTTGACAAGTTTCTTTTATCATCTATTTTACGTGTCTTGTATTTAATAGAACAGAACCAAAAGGCCAAAATGACAATTTGATATTTTCTTTTTTTATATATGTTAGTAACAATAAAAGGAAATTCCCAGAGATGGCTTGACTTCCGTCAAAAATAAAATGGGGGGAGGTTTGAACCTCCCCCCACCCGAAGTTTTTGCCTGACTCGTAAAAACGTAACAAAAATGCATGTTAATTTTTTTAGGATTGTTTTTTTGTAAAACCCCTTGAAAAAATTAGCCTCCCTCAAACGATAATCCTGGATACGGCCCTGGGTATAATCTTCAAATAAACACGCATAAGTTTAAGCCTACGCCTTGGAAATGACAGAGTAGATAAGGTCGAGGGAGTTTCACTCATTGAGCTGTTTTCCCAATTATTAAGAATGTATAAGAATATTTGCAATGCTACATTTGTTCTGTATTGAAAGAAGTATAACCTTCAAATAAAAATGTGTAAGTGTAAGCCTAAGTCTTTTTTGGTTGAAGTCCAGCAATAATCCTTTTTGCAAGTAACCCGTCTGTTGGGCAACTAATCTTTGGATTCAAGAGAAAAATACTTTTTTAGCATAATTAATAATATTTCTTGTGATAACATACGTCTTGATCCTTATGGCTGTGTTAGATAGCATTTATGACACTGACATAATTATGCTTCTGTGGTTACAGTCATTAATAGTTTAAACATTTGTAGGTTATCGTATAGACTAATCCCAGAAAATTAGCTATAGTCCTCTTTTTTCCACAGAATCTTTAGCAATAGCTCCCGGGGTCAGACGGCCAATATTGTAGCCAGAACTATATTATGGTAAAATTACCGTCTGACAGCCTTTTTTTTAACTTCAAAAGTTATTAAATAAGGAGAATCAAACTTTCAGAGATGGATTTAGCCTAAAGCCAAAATCGGTGGCAGGAATGTATTTCGGATCTCCTGTCTCCAGCCCTTCCCAACTTGTAGGGCTTTAAAGATCCTATGAAATCATGTCCTAAAACAGTCTTAACTGTAGAAAAAAAAACATTTTTTTTCAAGATTGGTTTAAGTCGGCTCATAATCAACTGAAGGTTTAGCCAAAGCGGTTCCCAGGATTTTAGCTGTGCCCTGAGCCAAATTTAAATGATTTTTTCAAAGTCAGGACTAATTTTCTTAGTCTTTCAAACCTTAGGGGTATAGAAGGACTAGCATACGCTTGAAAACACCTGCCTATAGCCTTATTTAGACTTTAGATCAATTTCTGAAAGTTTCATTCACCTTGTGCAACATTTTCCTGAGATCACTAACGGTCAGTGTCCTCAACGGAGGAAAGGCGGAGATGGCTATTTGAAAACAGCTTCGGCTTCGGAGATGGGTATTTGAAAACATCATTTGAAAACACCTAGCTATACCACGCTGTGGAGTATTTTAACCCTAAGTTGACATTATGACAGTAACCTATTGAATACTTTCTGATTAAACCCTTTAACATCCATTAGTTTACTTATACCAAAATGATTCAACTAACCTGGAGGACACAGGCATTGACCTTCCAAGTCTCTTTTCACTCTTACAATTTGATTTAACTGGACTAGTTTATCATTGAATAAGCTTTCTAATGCTAATATTCTTTGAGTCAAATTTTGTACAAGGTCCTCTCCTTCTAAAACATCAGGGATGAGGGCAGACTGCAGCTGGAGCGATAACACTTTCGACTCCAATAAAACTATCCTATTATCCAATGAAAATCCTCGATAAAACGCAACACAACTTATTCCAGTACTTATAATTGTAACTGCTGCAAGCAGCAACACGACACAGGTTTGCCACCGGAAAGTTTCCATAGGTTCCTCATTGATATTATTATATACAATGTTCGATGACACCTCATCTTCTTTCTTCTTTTTTGCCATTCCTTTTTCTTCTTTTGTTCAACTTTTGTTTTATCCTACATCCATTTCAGCTGTTTCTACACGGCTGCTTTAGAAGCTACTGAAACATCTCTTCGTGAGAGACGAGCCATCAACAAACGAGACAGAGGAATCGCTCAGTGGTAAAAAGGAATCAAATGCCGCGGCGATCCTCAGGTAATACACATGGTAATGAATTGAGTACGTACATACAAAGGCTCCCACAGAAGGGTGCTTAAGGAACCATGACAAGACTGAAATTGTTAGGGGTTTAAAGAGTATTGTTGTCATACTCCAGAATAGAAAATTTACGATTGATTGACAAAGTCAAGAGAACTTGAAACTGCTTGCTTACTACCAGATGGATATAAATTGGACACTTTATAGCCCTTCCAAAACACACAGTTCAAAGTAAAAAAAAAAGAAAAATTAGAAGAACCAAGGGATATATTGAACAAAGTAGGTCGTTCCGATCACTTCAGTTTTAGATTAAACAGATATTCGGTCAATATAATTTAATTTTGCATAATAATTCTAACCGGGTATTGAATTGAAAGAAATTCAATATAATATTAAAATCGAAATGGATCCATATCTACTGAACAAGAAGTTAAATAAGTAACCCAGGGCATACCTATTCGAAAATTGGTTCCGCATTTTTAGGAATTGCGGCTTAATCAGATATATTTAAGGCAAAAAGGCTTTGTAAAGAAAAAGAAAAAGAAATCGAATTTTTGTGTGGGAATCACCTGATGATAAAGTTTTAAATTTCCTGCTAGAATACTAGTATTACTATTATTCTGCTTTTCGACGTGGTAGAAAAGTTATGACAGCTGAACTTCAAGGAGAATGAATTCCAACAGTGGTCTTTAATACACAGAAAATATTTTTACATTTCCTTAAAAATAATGTAAATATTAAAAATGATATTGAGTCTGAATGAGGCGCTTTCGCTACACTTTATGCTGGGGATGAAGGTCAAATTCTTCAAACAACAAAACTATGAATCATATGAAAATCTCTAAAGTTTTTGGGAAGCACTGTCTAAATCAGGAGATAATTTGATGTATATTTTAAACATGGTTCTTTAGTGACAAAGGAAAAAAACGAAATGCAAGAATGTCAAAACCAAGCCACGCACAATCAGTAAACATAATTGAATCCAGATTCTGTAGAAAATACACAATTCGCCTAGCATCTGAATTCCAAATTTCGCTGTTCACACAGTGTTTTACTTATATTATTACTTCTTTTTTGCATCCAGTGCATTTAAATTTCTCAAGTTTGCGCTACTCCAATTCAGCAAGAGTTAGTTGGGCAATTGACAGCCATACAGCCACTCCACAAAGTGGTATTCAAAGGATTCTGAAACTACCGCTCAATGGATCTGAGCTGATAAATTGAGGTTCCGTTTAAAAATACCTTTTGTGTTTGATACGGCAATGGTGTTACGGTTAAGCCACAATCAGATTTTTGAAAGATTCTTTGACAGATTGACCTGAAATTACACGGCTTGTTAGTAGAAATTTAAGGGTTGATGGACTCGAATGTGCGCAATATTTGCTTCTAACGGTGAAGGTGAGGGTTCACCTGAGATTGCATGGCTAGCAACTATTTAAGGCCGTCGATGGTCTCGATGATGTACGATATTGCAATATAGCGGTGCCAAAGATGGAAAGGGAGAGTAGGGGCGCATATTCACGAAAATGTAATGTGGAACGGGGCAAAATGTATTTTTCAAATCTAGGGGAAGGGCAATATCATGTTTTTCCAATTTTTTCAATGAAAATATCAAGAAAGCTATTTTTCAAAATTTTGGGAATATTGCCCCTACCTCGTAACCTTGCACCACATTACAATATAACGGTTCTAATGACGGGAAGGGAGTGGTAAATAAGTAAGTAAAATAAGCATAACTCTGAATCAATGCCGAGGTATTATAATAATACTAATAAAATAACTTGAAATTACATGACTCGTAACTCTTTAATGTGGTTTTGGAATCGATGGTGTAAAATATTGTAATTTCGTAGGCGACGTAAAGAGAGTGGAAAAATCATCAAAAATAAAAGCAAGGCTGAACTAGTACATTAATAGACTGAAAAGATAAATTTGAACCGAAACTGTACGAAGTACTTCAGATGCCAATGAGCCCCATACTGTACAGTACTGATATCTACAGCTCTATAGTGACAAAAAAAAAGATAAAACAGCCGAAATAAATGTACTCCTCAACTAATACTGTAGAAGGCTTAATAAGAAGTTAGATCCGCATTTAAGGTCATTGTTTGAAAAAAAAATTTCTCAGAGTTGTTTCTCTGACCTCGTAAGAAGTGATTACTTCCAGTCTCAAGACCTCCAATAGTTACTCCATAGAGCACTAAATGGATTAGAATATCATCACCCAAGGCCGTATCCAGGGGGAGGGGGGTTACCCGGTTTGACCCCCCCCCCGAAATTTTTGACCGACTCAAAATAAGTCGAAAATTAGTAAAACTTAGGTAAAAATCAGGAAAATTAGTCGAAAACTGAGCCAAAAATTAGTACCCCCCCCCCCTAAAAAAAAGTCAAAAATTAGTAAAACCCCCCCTGAACAAAAATCCTGGATACGGCCCTGTCATCACCATACACATTGGATTACCAGAAGAGAAGCCCTAATACAGATCAAAAAGGTCGGACGGGACTTAGGTCCTGGGAGACGCAGCGAAAAAAAATGTCAGGTCAAAAGGTTTAATTGACGACTTGAAGAGCAAGGTCGTTCCTATGGTTGGTGGCACTCAGAACATAATTATGAGTGCCCCCTGCCGCCGCAAAAAGCTTATGTGGACTATCAACTAATTGATACAATTGCATCCTTTTCCTATAAATCATGGTCACGGTGCCCCCACCCAGGCACGGTGCCTGGAGTAGCTTGACCCCACCCTGACCGTCTTCGGCTGAGAAAAAGGATAGATCTGAAATCTCAACTCGTAATGTGCTTTCTGTGTCGAATTTATAGGCATTAAACATTCATGTAAACATTCATTTAGTCTTAATGTTTGAAAATGTTTGCGAAGTTCTCTCCCGAATACTAAATGTCTCATTTTACTCTCTGTGGCGGTATACTGGGGAAAGGGGTTTTAGGTCCTTATACACCTTAAGTATGACCAGCTTTACTAAATATTCACTATTTGTAATTATAGAGGCTGGATCCCCCTTTTCAAATGAGCTATTTTCCTTCACACGTCTAGATCTCAAGCTTAAGTTCTTTTATTGATCAGTAATTACGTTTAAGAAGCAAAAAGAAAGCACCGCTATCCTAAAAGGATCAAAGGGAACCAAATCAACGGGAGACAACACATAAAATAAAGCTCTAATTATAGACATAAAAATGAATAGAAATGATCTACACAGTGACTGTCTATCCAAGGGGCACATATGTGAGGGATTCCTCGGGTCTATACCTTTCCCAAAAATCTCAACACTTCTATGGTTTTCCACGTAATTTCCTATATGTTTTCTTATTTTTTACCTGTTATTTTTTTCAAAAATTGGGCGTTCTTTCCCCTCCTCTGAAATGAATACCCGTGAACGTGTTCGGGAAGAAAAAACTAAAAACGTTATGTAAAAGCCAATTTAATGCCGACACAAAATAAAAAGAAAAAAAAATAATAATAATAGAAAAAATACAATACAATAGAAAAAAAAAATACAATAATAATAGAAAAAAGGAGCATAGATGTATTTTAGAGAGATGACAAACAATTCTTGGAGGCATAATCACATGGTGACAGCTTTTTTTACTGATGCCCTGGAAAATAAATTAGCTCATCATTTAGAAGAAGGAAAATAAACATGCTGATTTATGCTTCATGACCAGGGATGTAGTTTTATCTGGGGGGGGGGC
Organism: Artemia sp. Qi Xiang Cuo; assembly: GCF_049724085.1. Lineage (NCBI taxonomy): Eukaryota > Metazoa > Arthropoda > Branchiopoda > Anostraca > Artemiidae > Artemia > Artemia sp. Qi Xiang Cuo. Next base: position 62,013,540 of record NC_142798.1, read on the forward strand.
AACTCCCCCAGCCCCAGGTCCTCCCCTTTTAGCTAAGATTTAGTGTCTTCAAAAATCTTGCCAAAGCTAAGATAAACCTACCTAATTCAAGCATCCACAAAAACGGTCAGTTTATCTAGTATATCTTTGCCCTTATGAATGAGCCCTAGTTGGCTCATTTTTCGGTTTTTACTGTCATTTTCCCTTGACTTGAGACAATCGGATCAAATTCCCCCCCCCCGCCCCTGCGGTATATTGACGAAATTACACCACAGTAGTAAGGCATCAATTAGTATCAACCCTACGCCTGAGGCATGAATATGCGTGTGTATTTTCAAGTAATTGGGTTACCAGGGCCATTTGCCTATTACAATGAACTCTACATGGGTTGGCAGACGGGTTTTCTATTATGACATTCATTTTTTGGAGGTCAAACTCATGGATACATGTTTATTTATTTTTTTTTTTTAAACTGGTATTTTTTAAATGAAACACATAGCACTTTGCAGAGACCCGTGAATGTAGGACTGAAAGTCCATTCATAGTATATCTGAATCCAATTACTAATCAAGTTAGTGTGACCGCCATTTTTTGATCTGGTTAAGTGGGTATAATCTGGTTTGGTTCGTTATTGCGAGAGGCTTACTCAATTTACATCTTAGTGTTAACTGGGCGATCTAATTGCGTAGGTACTAAAGGAACATTTGAAGGTGGAGAAAAAAAGAGGTAATTAGTGATTGGATAATTTTAACAGGAAATGACTAAAATGTGTTTCGAAGGAGACAGAATGAATTTGTACTGTATAATACACAAGTGATGATTTTCACAGTGTTGTCAATTTTAAAGAGTTTAGAAATAAAAAAAAATAACAAGAAATGGCCGAAAAGTGTTTTGAGGGAGTTGAGTTGCACGAGGGTTCAGTTACATGCGGATTCAGTTACACGGGGATTAGTTAAATGGGGTCGAGTAGCACGGAGGTTCAGTTGTACGGTGTTTCGGTTATACAGGGGTTCAGGTACATGGGGGGTTCAGTTGCACGGGGGGTATCTGCTATAAAAAAGACTTCATTCTAAACAAATACGAACATTTTGAAAAGCAGACAAAAATTGGACACTATAATCAGAATTATTTGATTAACATTTAAAAAGGGGTAATGAGATATGTGATCTGTATAATACACTAGTGATGTTTGATAAGTATTGTCAATTTAAAATAGGATCTAACGTTCCCTTCGTTTCCCCATTTCTGAGGGCAGGGAGGGGTCAATTTTGGAGGGAAAATATCTGCATCAAGGGGAAGGCTCAGAGACCCTTCGTTCCCACATTTCCGAGGGCAGGGGAGGGGGAGAAGGTGATAGTATTCTGATACAATAAGTCAAGTATACTAGAATTGATGCTCCTACTGGAAGCTCGTAAAACCCTTCCCCCTCCCCGCGCTAGGATTATTGCCTGGCTGTACCTCTAAATACAGAGAATTAAGGTGATAGTATTCCGATACAATAAGTCAAGTATAATAGAATTTATGCTCATAGTGAAACCTCGCAAAACCCTTCCCCCCCCCCCCTCCCGCACTAGGATTATTGCCTAGCTGTGACAATGGATATTACCTCTAAATACAGAGAATTAAGGTGATAGTATTCCGATACAATAAGTCAAGTATAATAGAATTTATGCTCCTAGTGGAACCTCGTAAAACCCTTCCCCCTCTCCCGCACTAGGACTATTGCCTAGCTGTGACAATGGATATTACCTCTAAATACAGAGAATTAAGGTGATAGTATTCCGATACAATAAGTAAAGTATAATATAATTTATGCTCCTAGTGGTACTTCTTAAAACCCTTCCCACTCCCTGCACTAGGATTATTTCCTAGCTTTGACTATGGATATTATCTCTAAATACAGAGAATTAAGGTGAAAGGATACAGATAAAACAAGTCAAGTATACTATAATTCATGCTCCAATTGTACGCTCGTAAGACCCTCCCCCCTCTCCCGCGCTAGGATTATTGCCTAGCTGTGACAATGGATATTACCTCTAAATAAAGAGAATTAAGGTGATAGTATTCCGATACAATAAGTCAAGTATACTAGAATTTATGCTCTTAGTGGAAGCTCGTAAAATCCTTCCCCCTCCCCGCGCTAGGAGTATTGCCTAGCTATGAAAATGGATATTACCTCTAAATACAGAGAATTAAGGTGATAGTATTCCGATACAATAAGTCAAGTATAATAGAATTGATGCTCCTAGTGGAAGCTCGTAAAACCCTTCCCCCTCTCCTGCACTAGGATTATTGCCTAGCTCTGACAATGGATATTACCTCTAAATACAGAGAATTAAGGTGATATTATTCTTATACAATAAGTCAAGTATAATAGAATTTATGCTCCTAGTGGAAGCTTATAAAACCCTTCCCCCTCCCAGCACTAGGATTATTGCCTAGCTATGACAATGGATATTACCTCTAAATACATAGAATTAAGGTGTTAGTATTCCGATAAAATAACTCAAGTATAATATAATTTATTCTCCTCGTGGAAGCTCGTAAAACCCTTCCCACTCCCCCCCACTAGGATTATTGCCTAGCTGTGACAATGGATATTACCTCTAAATACAAAGAATTAAGGTGATAGTATTCCGATACAATAAGTCAAGTATACTAGAATTTATGCTCCTAGTGGAAGCTCATAAAACCCCTCCCCCTCCCCGCGCTAGGATTATTGCCTAGCTGTGACAATGGCTTTACCTCTAAATACATAGAATTAAGGTAATAGTATTCCGATACAATAAGTCAAGTATAATAGAATTTATGCTCCTAGTGGAACCTCGTAAAACCATTCCCCCTCCCCGCGCTAGGATTATTGCCTAGCTATGACAATGTATATTACCTCTAAATAGAGATAATTAAGGTGATAGTATTCCGATACAATAAGTCAAGTATACTAGATTTGATGCTCCTACTGGAAGCTCGTAAAACCCTTCCCCCTCCCCGCTCTAGGATTATTGCCTAGATGTGACAATGGATATTACCTCTAAATACATAGAATTAAGGTGTTAGTATTCCGATACAATAAGTCAAGTATAATAGAATTGATGCTCCTACTGGAAGCTCGTAAAACCCTTCCCACTCCCCGCGCTAGGATTATTGCCTAGCTGTGACAATGGATATTACCTCTAAATACATAGAATTAAGGTGATAGTATTCCGAAACAATAAGTCAAGTATACTAGAATTTATGCTCCTAGTGGAAGCTCGTAAAACCCTTCCCCCTGTAAAATCTGAGCTAATAAGGGTTTTTGACTGTAAACTCTAGTTTTTTGAAAGAAAATTATGGAAAATACAATTCTCTGGTTCAAATATGAAAATTAGGTCCTTTTTTGGATTGAAAAATAAAACTATATCCGTAAAATCTGAACTAATAATTAAATATTTTTTTCATAAAAAAAAACAATTTTTTTTTTTAAATTAGAAATTTTTAAACTTTATTTATTTTTTTCTTTTTATATCTATATTAAAATGTCAAAGTATGCTTACGGTTCTAACAATCGCGCTCTATGATTGGTCAGAGACACGATGTGGCTTTCCCACTGGTATTCTATGACCGCTTATCGTCACTACCTAGTCTACTTCATGTATTAAATCAGTATTTTTTACACAGTGGAACGATAAACACATAAGTCATATCTTTTAAAAAAGAAAGGGAAGATAGAACATTTTAATAGAGTATGTTCACATAACAAGGTTATTGTAGCATTGAATGCCGGCAAGGAGAAGTATTTAAACTATGAAACAAGTACAAGCGGTAACACTATTGGAAATGTATGCATGCATTGTCATGACAGTAAGGAATTAAATTTCTTTGGGATACCGAAAAAATTCAACTCTTATGAGGGTGGTTATGCGAGATTGAGATCTCCAGAGATGATTGTACTCAAAGAGAATGCTAACATAAAAATAATTGTTGATGATAGAGGACAACTCCTTGCTACTGCTGCAGGTAACACATTACCTACGGATACATCCAATCATCAGCTTTCGGGTATTAGCATTCAACGGAAGGCTAATAAAAGAAAGGCCTACTCTGCTACTAATATCGTAAACCATATCTTGTTTACGTGCCGAAAATGCTACCTGTGTAAAAATAATGTGTTAATAGACAGTGAAATTGCAAGAAAAATAAAAATGGCATTGTCAAAAAATATCACTACGGAATATAAAGATGAAACGATGAAGAACAAAGCACCAGCAAACATTACTGGCATTGATCAAACAGTCAATGAATCAAATAATAGCAAAGATGAAAAGCATATTGAGCCTGTTCATGAGACACCAGTAAAAATTGTGTATGATTCAAAATGGAATAATGATTATTCTACTGATTACGAACTAAGAGACGACAATAACTACAATATCAAAACAGAACATGGTGAACAATTTTATGGAACAGATTCAAAATGTCCAAAGTTAATCATTGATATTAATAATGTATCATAATATATTTTTGTATTAATATTCAACATAGCATTATTTCATTAAAAATATTACATTGTTACGTGTTCATTATTTTTTAGATTAAGCTAGCGTATCAAGCGTTTAGAATGTATATTAAAACATCGGAGTTGTAGGAAAAGGAATTTGCGTACATCTATTGTCAGACACCCTATTTCCGTAAAATCTGAGCTATTAAGGGTTTTTGACCGTAAACTCTAGTTTTTTTTTTGTAAGAAAATTATGGAAATACAATTCTATGGTTCAAATGCGGAACTTAAGTCTATTTTTGGATCAAAAAATAAAACTATTTCCGTAAAATCTGAGCTAATAAGGCTTTTTCGACCGTAAAGTCTAGTTTCTTGTAAGAAAATTATGTAAAATACATTTTTGTACGTATCTTAAAATGAAAAATATCATTCTTGAATTCACCTCTTGGATACACAATACAGAAATTAAAAAAAAAATTGTAATACTTCCCCCCAAACTCAAATTTTCCAAAATTCTACTATAGAAGCTTTTAAATTATTTCTAAAGCACTAATAGATAGAGCGCTAAAACCTCAGAATCGACTTCAGAGGACACGTTATATCACGGGAAGAGTTTTTGAAAACCCCCCTCCCCCCCCCCAAACTCAAAATTTTCTAAAATTCTACTTTAGAAGCTTTTAAAATATTTCTGAAGCACTATTATATAGAGTGTAAAAAACAACAGAATTGAATTCAGAGGACATGTTATATCACGGGAAGATGTTTTCAAAATCCCCCTTACCCCCAAACTCAAAATTTTCCAAAATTATACTTTATAAACTTTTAAGATATGTCTAAGGCACTAATAGATAAAGTGCAAAAACATCAGAATCGAGTTCAGAAGACACGTTATATCACGGGAAGAGGTTTTGAAAATCCCCCTTCCCCCGAAACTCAAAATTTTCCAAAGTTCTACTTTAGAAGCTTTTAAGATATTTCTAAGGCACTAATAGATACAGTGCTAAAAACATCAGAATCGACTTCAGAGGACACGTTATATCACGGGAAGAGGTTTTGAAAATTCCGCTTTCCCCCCTAACCACAAAAATTTCCCAAAATTTACTTTAGTACCTTGTGTGTGTCTCGTTGGGCGTTTTTGTCTCTTTTGACTGTAGGTACGTCTCTACAAATGTATAAAACCCCAGGTGGGTGTGTTGAAATAAAAAAAATTTAACAAGAAATGACTGAAAAGTGTTATTCCTTGGTTCAAATGTAGAAAAAACGAGTGTGAGTGAGTTGAAATAAAATTTTTTTTTAAAAAGAAATGTCTGAATAGTGTTTGGGAGGAGATGGCTTGATTGACAGAAGGATGTATTAGCGAAGTTACAGTGGAGGGCGACAATGTCTTCAAAGTCAAGGCTATAAGAAAAAAGTTCCGAATATTTTTGTCGGTTTGTAGTTTACCCACTAATATCAATATCAGTAATGATTCTATTTGAACTTTCACCAAGCTGATTAAATTGGTCTCTAAACGGTTCATGATAAAAAAAATAGTTTGGGACAAGAAAAAAAAACTAAAATCATGTCGTTATATCGCTTTCAACACTCGGAGAAGTGTTTTTGTTTGGGTTATTTTTTATTTTTGTTTTTGTAAGTTGTTGGTGTGTGTGTGTGTAATTTTTTTGTGTGTGTGTAATTTTTTTTTTTTTTTGTGTAGTTTTTTGTTTTTTGTGTGTTTGTGTGTGTGTGAGTTTTTTTGTGTGTGTAAGTTTTTTTTGTGTGTGTCTGTAAGTTTTTTTTTTTGTGTGTAAGTTTTTGTGTGTGTGTGTAAGTTTTTGCGTGCATGTAAATTTTTGTGTGTGTGTGTAAGTTTTTGTGGGTGTGTAAGTTTTTGTGTTTGTGTAAGTTTTTGTGTGTGTGTGTGTGTGTAAGTTTGTGTGTGGACAAGAAAAAAAAAACTAAAATAATGTCATGAAATCATTTTAAACACTCAGAGAAGTTTTTTTTTGTGTGTTAGTTTTTATTTGTGTATTTTTTAGTTGTTTGTTTGTGTGTGTGTTTTTTTAATTTTTTTTTTTGTGTGTAAGTTTTTTTGTTTTTTTTTTTGTGTTTTTTTGTTTTTTTTTTTGTGTGTTATTTTTTATGTGTGTGTGTAAGTTTTTGTGTGCATGTTAATTTTTGTGTGTGTGTGTAAGTTTTTGTGTGTGTGTAAGTTTTTGTGTGTGTGTAATTTTGTGTGTGTGTGTGTGTGTGTAAGTTTGTGTGTGTGTGTGTGTGTGTGTGTAAGTTTGTGTGTGTGTGTGTGTGTGTGTGTGTGTAAGTTTTTATGTGTTTATTTTAGTTTCTGTGTGTGTGTGTGTGTGTGTGTGTGATTTTTGACCATAAACTCTAGTTTCCTATAAGAAAATTATGGAAAATACAATTCTATCGTTCAAATGTGAAACTTAGTTCCATTCTCTGGTTCAAATAAAGAAAAACCCGTGTGGGTGAGTTGAAATAAAAAAAATTTAACAAGAAATGACTGAAAAGTGTTTTGGGGGAGATGGTTTGATTGGCAGAAGGATGTATTAGTGAAGTTATAGGGGAGGGCGGCAAAGTCTTCAAAGTCAAGGCTTTAAGAAAAAAAAAGTTCTGGTTATGTTTGTAGGTTTGTAGTTTACGCACTAATATCATATCACTAACAATTCGAAGATGTTTCCCCATTTATCGATAATCAGGCAATTTTTTCAAGCTCTTGTCTCAAGGTCATAGCTTTTGACTGACAACACTAACATCAACCCTATATGGGGTCGTGGGTTCGAGTCCCACACCTGACAATTTTTTCTTATTCTAAATCCTTGGAAACAGCCTCTATTTCTGAGCAAGAGCTTGAGAAAATTGCCTGATTATCGATAAATGGGGAAACATCCTCGAATCGTTACTGATATGATATTAGTGCTTAAACTACAAACTTACAAAAATAACCAGAACTTTTTTTTTCTTATAGCCTTGACTTTGAAGTTTTTGTCGCCCTCCACTATAACGTCACCAATACATCCTTCTGCCAACCAAACCATCTCCCCCAAAACACTTTTCAGTCATTTCTTGTTAATTTTTTTTTAGTTCAACTCACCCACACGGGTTTTTCTGCATTTGAAACAGAGAATGGAACTAAGTTTCACATTTGAACGATAGAATTGTATTTTCCATAATTTTCTTATATGAAACTAGAGTTTATGGTCAAAAATCACACACACACACACACACACAAACACACAGAAACTTACAAACACATACATAAAAAATTACACACAAACACACACACACACACACAAACACACACACACACACAAACTTACACACACACACACACACACAAATACTTAAACAAAAACACAAACTAACACACCAACAAAAAATAACACTCACCCAAAAAAATATAAAAGCACGCAAAAACTAACACACACACATAAAAACTAACACTCACACACAAAAACTTACACACACAAAAAAAAAAACTTACAGACACACTAAAAAAAAAATTACACACACATAAAAACTCACACACACACACACACACAAAAAAAAATTTACACAAACACAAAAAGAAAACAAAAAAACTAACACACACAAAAAAAACTTACCCACACACACACACACACAACTTACACAGACACACATAAAAACTTACACACAAAAAAAACTTCTCTGAGTGTTGAAAATTATTTCATGACATTATTTTAGTTTTTTTTTTCTTGTCCCCACACAAACTTACACACACACACACACACACAAAAACTTACACACCCACAAAAACTTACACACACACACACACACAAATTTACATGCACGCAAAAACTTACACACAAACATAAAAACTTACACACACACACAAAAACTTACACACACAAAAAAAAAAACTTACAGACACACAAAAAAAAAACTTACACACACATAAAAACTCACACACACACACACACACACAAAAAAAATTTACACACACACACAAAAAGAAAACAAAAAAACTTACACACACAAAAAAAACTTACACACACACACACACACAAACACAACTTACACATACACACAAAAAAAATAACACACAAAAAAAAACTTCTCTGAGTTTTGAAAATGATTTCATGACATTATTTTAGTTTTTTTTTTCTTTTCCCAACACAAACTTACACACACACACACACACACAAAAAAGAACACAAAAAAAAAAACTTAAACACAAAAACAAAAAATAACACACACACAAAAAAAATTACACACACACACAAAAAAACTTACAGACACACAAAAAAAACAAAAACTTACACACACATAAAAACTCACACACACACACACACACACAAAAAAAAATTTACACACAAAAAAAAAAAAACTAAAACACACAAAAAAAAATTACACACACACACACCCACACAACTTACAAAAAACAAAATAAAACATAACACACACAAAAAAAAAAATTCTCTGATTGTTGAAAGTGATTTCATGACATTATTTTAGTGTTTTTTTCTTGTCCAAAACTATTTTTTTTATAATGAACCTTTTAGAGAGCAATTTGATCAACTTGGAGAAAGTTCAAATAGAATCATTACTAATATTTATATTAGTGGGTAAACTACAAACCGAGTAAAATATTCGGAGCATTTTTTTCTTATAGCCTTGACTTTGAAGACATTGTCGCGCTCCACTATAACTTCGCTAATACATCCTTCTGTCAATCAAGCCATCTCCTCCAAAACACTTTTCAGTCATTTCTTGTTAAAAATTTTTTTTATTTCAACTCACTCACACGGGTTTTTTCTACATTTGAACCAAAGAACAGAACTTTTCAGTCATTTCTTGTTAATTTTTTTTTATTTCAACTCACCCACACGGGTTTTTCTACATTTGTAGAGACATACACACAGTCCGAAGAGACACAAAAAGCCCAAAGAGACACACACAAGCTTCTAAAGTAAAATTTTGGAAAATTTTGGGTTTGGGGGGGGGGGGAAGGGGGATTTTCAAAACCTCTTCCCGTGATATAACGTGTCCTCTGAACTAGATTCTGATGTTTTTAGCACTGTATCTATTAGTGCTTTAGAAATATCTTAAAAGCTTCTAAAGTAGAATTTTGGAAAATTTTGAGTTTGGGGGGAAGGGGGATTTTCAAAACCTCTTCCCGTGATATAACATGTCCTCTGAAGTCGATTCTGATGTTTTTAGCACTCTATCTACTAGTGCTTTAGAAATATTTTAAAAGCTTCTAAAGTAGAATTTTGGAAAATTTTGAGTTTGGGGGGGGGGGAGGGGGGTTTTCAAAACCTCTTCCCGTGATATACGGTGTCCTCTGAATTCGATTCTGATGTCTGAGGACTCTATCCATTAGTGTTTAATGAATAATTAAAAAGCTTCTAAAGTTGATTTTTGGAAAATTTTAGTTTGAGGTGAAGTATTAAAAATTTTTTTTTTAGTTTATGTATTGTGTATCCCAAAGGTTAATTCAAGAATTATATTTCAGCATTTTAAGATAAGTACAAAAATTTATTATACATAATTTTCTTACAAGAAACTAGAGTTTACGGTCGAAAAAGCCTTATTAGCTCAGATTTTACGGAAATAGTTTTATTTTTCAATCAAAAAATAGACTTAAGTTCCGCATTCGAACCACATAATTTTATCTCCATAATTTTCTTACAAAAAAAAAACTGGAATTTACTGTAAAAAAAACATAATAACGCAGATTTTAAACAACGAGTGTTTCTGACAAAGGACGTACGCACATTGATTTTACTACATCTTCGATGTTTTAACATACATTTTAAAAACTTGATAAACTAGCCTACTCTAAAAAAATAATGAACACATAACAATGTAATATTTTTAATGAAATAATGATATGTTGAATATTATTACAAAAATATACTATGATACATAATTAATATCAATGATTAACTTTGGACATTTTAAATCTGTTCCATAAAATAGTTCACCATGTTCTCTCTTGATGTTGTAGTTATTGTCGTCTCTTAGTTCGTAATCAGTAGAATAATCATTATTCCATTTTGAATCATACACAATTTTTACTGGTGTCTCATGAACAGGCTCAATATGCTTTTCATCTTTGCTATTATTTGATTCATTGACTGTTTGATCAATGCCAGTAATGTTTGCTGGTGCTTTGTTCTTCATCGTTTCATCTTTATATTCCGTAGTGATATTTTTTGACAATGCAATTTTTATTTTTCTTTCAATTTCACTGTCTATTAACACATTATTTTTACACAGGTAGCAGTTTCGGCACGTAAACAAGATATGGTTTATGATATTAGTAGCAGAGTAGGCCTTTCTTTTATTAGCCTTCCGTTGAATACTAATACCCGAAAGCTGATGATTGGATGTATCCGTAGGTAATGTGTTACCTGCAGTAGTAGCAAGGAGTTGTCCTCTATCATCAACAATTATTTTATGTCAGCATTCTCTTTGAGTGAAATCATCTCTGGAGATCTCAATCTCGCATAACCACCATCATAAGAGTTGAACTTTTTCGGTATCCCAAAGAAATTTAATCCCTTACTGTCATGACAATGCATGCATACATTTCCAATAGTTCTACCGCTTGTACTTGTTTCATAGTTTAAATACATCTCCATGTCGGCATTCAATGCTAGAATAACCTTGTTATGAGGACAAACTATTAAAATTGTCCTTCTTCACTTTCTTTTCTAAAAGATATGACTTATGCGTTTATCATTCCACTGTGTAAAAAATACTGATTTAATACATGCAGTAGACTACCAGGTCATAGAATGCCAGTGGGAAAGCCACATCGTGTCTCTGACCAATCTTAGAGCGCAATTGTTAGAACCGTAAGCATACTTTGACATTTTAAGATAGATACAAAAAGAAAAAAAATAAAAAAAGTTTTAAAATTTAGAAGTTTCAAAAAAATAAGGTTTGTTTTTATGAAAAAAATATTGAATTATTAGTTCATATTTTACGGATATAGTTTTATTTTTCAATCCAAAAAAGGACTTAATTTTCACATTTGAACCAGAGAATTGTATTTTCCATAATTTTCTTTCAACAAACTAGAATTTACAGTCAAAAACCCTTATTAGCTCAGATTTTACAGGGGGAAGGGTTTTACGAGCTTCCACTAGGAGCATAAATTCTAGTATACTTGACTTATTGTATCGTAATACTATCACCTTAATTCTATATATTTAGAGGCAATATCCATTGTCACAGCTAGGCAATAATCCTAGCGCGGGGAGGGGGAAGGGTTTTACGAGCTTCCAGTAGGAGCATCAATTCTATTATAGTTGACTTATTGTATCGGAATACTACCACCTTAATTCTCTGTATTTAGAGGTAATATCCATTGTCATAGCTAGGCAATAATCCTAGCGTGGGGAGGGGGAAGGATTTTACGAGCTTCCACTAGGAGAATAAATTCTAGTATACTTGACTTATTGTATCGGAATACTATCACCTTAATTCTATGTATATAGAGGTAATATCCATTGTCACAGCTAGGCAATAATCCTAGCGCGGGGAGTGGGAATGGTTTTGCGAGGTTCCACTAGGAGCATAAATTCTATTATACTTGACTTATTGTATCGGAATACTATCACCTTAATTCTCTGTATTTAGAGGTAATATCCATTGTCACAGCTAGGCAATAATCCTAGCGCGGGGAGGGGGAAGGTTTTTATGAGCTTCCACTAGGAGCATAAATTCTAGTATACTTGACTTATTGTATCGGAATACTATCACCTTAATTCTCTGTATTTAGAGGTAATATCCATTGTCACAACTAGGCAATAATCCTAGTGGGGGGGGGGAGTGGGAAGGGTTTTACGAGCTTCCACTAGGAGCATAAATTATAGTATAATTGACGTATTGTATCGTAATACTAACACCTTACTTCTCGGTATTTAGAGGTAATATCCATTGTCATAGCTAGGCAATAATCCTAGCGCGGGGAGGGGGAAGGGTTTTACGAGCTTCCACTAGGAGCTTAAATTCTAGTATACTTGACTTATTGTATCGGAATACTATCACCTTAATTCTCGGTATTTAGAGGTAATATCCATTGACATAGCTAGGCAATAATCCTAGTGCGGGAGAGGGGGAAGGGTTTTACAAGCTTCCGCTAGGAGCATCAATTCTATTATACTTGACTTATTGTATCGGAATACTATCACCTTAATTCTCTGTATTTAGAGGTAATATCCAATGTCATAGCTAGGCAATAATCCTAGCGCGGGGAGGGGGAAGGGTTTTACGAGCTTCCACTAGGAGCATAAATTCTAGTATACTTGACTTATTGTATCGGGATACTATCACCTTAATTCTCTGTATTTAGAGGTAATATCCATTGTCACAGCTAGGCAATAATCCTAGTGCGGGACAGGGGGAAGGGTTTTACGAGGTTCCACTAGGAGCATAAATTCTATTATACTTGACTTATTGTATCGGAATACTATCACCTTAATTCTCTGTATTTAGAGGTAATATCCATTGTCACAGCTCGGCAATAATCCTAGCGCTGGGAGGGGAAGGGTTTTACGAGCTTCCAGTAGGAGCATAAATTCTAGTATACTTGACTTATTGTATCGGAATAATATCACCTTAATTCTCTGTATTTAGAGGTAATATCCATTGTCACAGCCAGGCAATAATCCTAGTGCGGGGAGGGGGAAGGGTTTTACGAGTTTTCACTAGGAGCATCAATTTTATTATACTTGACTTATTGTATCGGAATACTATCACCTTAGTTCTCTGTTTTTAGAGGTAATATCCATTGTCAGAGCTAGGCAATAATGCTAGTGCGGGAGAGGGGGAAGGGTTTTACGAGGTTCCACGATGAGCATAAATTCTATTATAATTGACTTATTGTATCGGAATACTATCACCTTAATTCTCTGTATTTAGAGGTACAGCCAGGCAATAATCCTAGCTCGGGGAGGGGGAAGGGTTTTACGAGCTTCCAGTAGGAGCATCAATTCTAGTATACTTGACTTATTGTATCGGAATACTATCACCTTCTCCCCCTCCCCTGCCCTCGGAAATGTGGGAACGAAGGGTCTCTGAGCCTTCCCCTTGATGCAGATGTTTTCCCTCCAAAATTGACCCCTCCCTGCCCTCAGAAATGGGGGAACGAAGGGAATGTTAGATCCTATTTTAAATTGACAATACTTATCAAACATCACTAGTGTATTATACAGATCACATATCTCATTACCCCTTTTGAAATGTTAATCAAATAATTCTGATTATAGTGTCCAATTTTTTGTCTGCTTTTCAAAATGTTCGTATTTGTTTAGAATGAAGTGTTTTTTATAGCAGATACCCCCCGTGCAACTGAACCCCCCATGTAACTGAACCCCTGTATAACCAAAACACCGTACAACTTAACCTCCGTGCTACTCGACCCCATTTAACTAATCCCCGTGTAACTGAATCCGCATGTAACTGAACCCTCGTGCAACTCAACTCCCTCAAAACACTTTTCGGCCATTTCTTGTTAATTTTTTTTATTTCTAAACTATTTAAAATTGACAACACTGTGCAAATCATCACTTGTGTATTATACAGTACACATTCATTCCGTCTCCTCCAAAACACTTTTCAGTCATTTCTTGTTAAAATTATCCAATCACTGATTACCCCTTTTTTTCTCCACCTTCAAATGTTCCTTTAGTACCTACGCAATTAGATCGCCCCAGTTAACACTAAGATGTAAATTGAGTAAGCCTCTCGCAATAACGAACCAAACCAGATTATACCCACTTAACCAGATCAAAAAATGGCGGTCACACTAACTTGATTAGTAATTGGATCCAGATATACTATGAATGGACTTTCAGTCCTACATTCACGGGTTTCTGCAAAGTGCTATGGGCTTCATTGAAAAAATACCAGTTAAAAAAATAAATAAATAAACATGCATCCATGAGTTTGACCTCCAAAAAATGAATGTCATAATAGAAAACCCGTCTGCCAACCCATGTAGAGTTCATTGTAATAGGCAAATGGCCCTGGTAACTCAATTACTTGAAAATACACACGCATATTCATGCCTCAGGCGTAGGGTTGATACTAATTGATGCCTTACTACTCACCACTTTTAATGGATTCTTCTATTACTGCAACAAGCCTGCTTTGCCCCCTCCCAAACCCTTATTTTCTCACTCAACTCTCCTCACGTGTTGTTTTAGACATTTGCTAATGGTTGAAGGGAATAGCCGTTTTTCTCTGAAACCCTTAAAGATTGATAATGCACTTTATAACAAACGTTACAGTTGATGCATGTATGATACAGCAGCTGTTTACGCGAAATTGCCATAATTGAGTGATTAAATATAAAAAACTGGCTTTTGTAACTAAAAGTAAGGAACGACGTTAAAACTTAAAACGAACAGAAATTATTCCGTATATGAAAGGAGCTGTCCCCTCCTCAACGCCTAGCTCTTTACGCTAAAGTTTTTTATTGTTTGAAAAAAATAGAGTTGTGAGAAAGTCAAACTTTAGCGTAAAGAGTGAGGCATTAGGGAGGGGACAGCCCCTTTCATATACGGAGTAATTTCTGTTCGTTTTAAGTTTTAGTAGAACTCTATCATGAGGTCCCACGGGACCCTACTGCTGCCATCTACAATTTAGTCTAACGCTGACAGTACATAATTTATGGTTTTTGTCAGTGAGAATGAAAAAACAGGATTTTTCTCACCTTGATTGATGTTTCTTGGATGGTTATGAGTGTTGGTCAATTTATTTGTTGTTTTCCATGGATGTCAACAGCAATTTATGCATGTTTTTATGGTTTTTGTCACTGAGAATGAAAAAAAAAGGATTTTTCTCACTTTGATGGATGTTTCTTGGATGGTTATGAGTGTTTGTCAATTTATTTGATGTTTTTCATGGATGTCAACAGCAATTTATGCATGTTTTATGGTTTTTGTCACTGAGAATGAAAAAACAGGATTTTTCTCACTTTGAAGTATTTCCAAGAAGAATTGTCTCCGGGCGAAGTTTATTAATGTCTTTGGAGTTCGTCCAGGAGAATTTTTTCCGAGAGAAGTTTATTATTGTCTTTGGTGCTCGTCCAGGAGAATTGTTTCCAGGCGAAGTTTGCAAATGCGCATTAACGGTGGGGAAGAGATATTTTGAACTTAGAGATGAAGAGATTAACGTGGGAAAGGGTTTCCTAGGAATTTCAAATGTGACAGCGCAGGGATGCCAAAACAAAAGGAACTCGCAGAAATTACGTTTAGGGATTATTTAGGCGAAACCGTTTTAGACATTTTAGGGAATTATTTGGGCGAAACAGTTAGAGACATTTTAGAAGATGATTTAGAAGATGATATGGAGTGAAGCTCTGTGGTCGTTATAATACACATGTTCTATTTGAACAGTGTTGTGAGGTCCTCTACCCCAGCCCCAAAGGGCTCCAATCCCCCTTACCCCAACCCCGAAGGAAGCCCCTGGCCCCCGAAGGTCCCCCGGACCCCCAAAGGCCCCCGGGCCCCCAAAGAGCCCCCTCGCAATTTTTTTATCCTTTTTGTGCACTTGAGACACAGAAGGGCCCCCATATTTCAAAAGGCTTCATTATATTTTTTCAGAACAAGTTCCTTTCTTAATGTCATTCCTAAACCCATTTTACAAGTTGAAGTACCCATCCTTTTCACCCACAACTTTACTTTACAGCTTTTTGAATGCCCCAACACCAAGCAGTACTTTTCAAAAGGCATTTCAGAACAAGTTCCTTTCTTAATATTCCTCCTAAACCCATTTTACAAGTTGAAGTACCCATCCTTTTCCCCATAACTTTACTTTACGACTTTTTGCACACCCCAACATCAAGCAATACTTTTAAAAGGCATTTCAGAACAAGTTCCTTTCTTAATGTCCTTCCTAAACAAATTTTACAAGTTGAAGTACTTATCTTTTTCACCAAAACTTTACTTTACGACTTTTTTGCATGCCCCAACATCAAGCAATACTTTTCTAAGGGCTTTATTAAATCTTTTTAGAACAAGTTCTTTACGCAATGTCCTTCCTAAACCAATTTTACAAGTTGAAGTACTCATCTTTTCCCCCACAACTTTACTATAAGGCTTTTCGAATACCCCAACATCAAGCAATGCTTTTCAAAAGGCTTTATTATATCTTTTCAGAACAAGTTCTTCACGTAATTTTCTTCCTAATCCCATTTTACAAGTTGAAGTACTTATCTTTTTCCCCACAACTTTACTTTATGACTTTTTTGCACACCCAAACATCAAGCAATACTTTCCAAAAGGCTTTATTATATCTTTTCAGAACAAGTTTTTTTCTTAATGTCCTTCCTAAACCAATTTTACAAGTTGAAGTAGTTATCTTTTTCACCACAACTTTACTTTACGACTTTTTCGAATACCCAACATCAAGCAATACTTTTCAAAAGGCTTTATTATATCTTTTCAGAACAAGTTCTTTACGTAATTTTCTTCATAAACCCATTTTACAAGTTGAAGTAGTTATCTTTTTCCCCACAACTTTACTTTACGACTTTTTTGCACACCCAAACATCAAGCAATACTTTCCAAAAGGCTTTATTATATCTTTTCAGAACAAGTTTTTCTCTTGATGTCCTTCCTAAACCATTTTTACAAGTTGAATAATTTATCTTTTTCACCATAACTTTACTTTACGAATTTTTTGCACACCCCAAGATCAAGCAATACTTTTCAAAAACTTTATTATATCTTTTCAGAACAAGTTCCTTTCTTAATATCCTTCTTAAACCAATTTTACAAATTCTAAATTTTTCCTTAGTAGATAGAAAAAGCTATATCATAGTTGCGAATATTTTCTTGGAATATAAGCAGTTCTATTTCAATTTTAAATTTTCTCAATGCAATGAAGAAAAGTTCAAGTTCTCTTCTGAATTTTCTCAATGAAAAAGAAATTAGTTATTAATCAATTCTATTTTTCCAAATAATATAAAAATGTTTCACTTCGGATCAGATTTTTCTCAAAGAGATGAAAAAATTTTAAATACTGTTCCAAATTTTTCATGGAAGATAGAAAAGTTCAAGTTCTCTTCTGAATTTTACCAAAGAACACACTCCAATTGTAATTTCTCCAGAGAAAATAAAAATCTTCCACTTCAGTTTTAAGTTCACCAAAGACATAAAGAAATTTAAAGTACTATTCTAAATTTTTCCGAAGTATATAGAAAAAGCTATAGCATACTTGTGAATATTTTCCCGGAAGATAAAAAGTTCTAGTTCAATTTTTAATTTTCTCAACGAAGTGAAGAAAAGTTCAAGTTCTATTCTGAATTTTCTCAATGAAAAAGAAATTAGTTATTGATCATTTCTATTTTTCCAAATAATATAAATATTTTCCAACTTCAAAAGGGGCAGACACACAAAATTAAACACATATAAAAAATTACACACACACACACAAAAACTTAATACAAATAAACTTACACATACACACACACAAAAAAAACTTACACACACAAAAAAACTTACACACAAACACACACACACACAGACTTACACACACATACACACACAAAAACTTACACCCACACACAAACTTACATACACACAAAAACTTAAACACACAAAAAAAAACTTACACACACACAAAAACATACAAACACACAAAAACTTAAACACACATAAAAACTTACACACACACAAAAACTTACACGCACACAAAAACTTACACACACACACACAAAAGCTTACACACACACACACATACTTACACACACACACACACACACTACACACACACACACACACACACACACACACACACACACACACACACACACACACACACACACACAGACACACACACACACAGCACACACACAGGCGCGCGCGCACGCAGGCTTGCACGGACACGAGCTTGCAAGGGCTTGCATACGCGCAAGCACGCACGCACAGAGACGCGCTGCGCGCACACAGAGGCTGCACACGCTGGACGCAGACGCGCGCACGGACACGCACCTGGGAGCTGTGCACTGGCACACTAGGAGGACGCTGCAAGGCTTGCACACACTGAGGCTTGCACGCACACAGGGCGCACACGCACAAAGGCTGCACGCGCAGAGCACGCGCAAAGGGCTTGCACGCACACTAGGCACGCGCAGGCTTGCGAGCGCAGGACTTGCACGCACCGAAGGCTTAAGCACACACAAGGCTACGCACACGCGCAGAGCACACGCATGAGGCTTGCCTGCACAGAGGCTTGCACTGAGGCTGGCGCGCCCAGAGACGCTGACGAGGCTACGCGTGCAGGCTTGCGCACGCACTGAGGCTACGCACGCACAGAGGCTTGCGCGCGCATGAGGCTTGCGCACGCAGAGGCTTGCACACAAGGCTGCACGCGCGAGGCTGCGCTGAGACCGACAGACACTCGCCTGAGCCTAGAGACACGACGACACACTGAAGGAGCGCACGCACGCACTGGGGCTTGCGCGCGCCTGAAAGGCTGCCGGGCTGCACAGCTGAATGGACTGCACGCACGGACTTACGGACTGCCTGGGGCATGCAGGGACTGCGCGCGCGCATGGCACGCACTCTGAGGCTGCACGCGAGGCTTGCACGCCTGAGGCTTGCACGCAGGGCAGCGCGCGCGCAGGCTTGCGACGAGCGCAAACAGCCTGCCTGAAACACGCGCACTGGGGCTTGCCGCGGGGCTGCACACTGAGGCTTGCCTGAGGCTTGCGGCGCACTCGCAGGCTTGCGCCACTGAGGGCTTGCGCACACGAGCGCCTGCACGCGCGCAGGGGCTGCGCTGAGGCTTGCACACGCGCACAGGGCTTACACACACAGGCAGACTTGCACTGAGAACGCGCACACACAGGAGCTGCACACAAGGGCTTGCCACTGGGTCTGCGCACCTGAGGCACGCCGCGCCTGGGGCTGCGCGCGCACAGGGTTGCCACTGAGAACACGCCCAGGCCTGCGCGGGCTACGCGCGCACCAGAGGCTTGCGCACACTGAGAGCTTGCACGCGCGCGGAGCTAGCACGCAAGGCTTGCGCACGACACGCGCCTAGACGCTGGCACGCGCAAGCGCGCATCTGGAGGACTTGCGCTAGACCTGGGGCTTGCGCACACAAGAGCTTGGCACGCAATGAGGGCTTGCGCGCAGATCAGGCACTGCTGACAGCGCTGCAGGCTGCCGCGCGCAAGTCGCTGCACACACCAAGACGTGCGCACGCCTGGGCTTGCACACACGCACTGCGGGCGCACGCACATGGACACGCCAGACGCTGGACCGCGCACACAGAAGACTGTGCGCACACGCAGAGGCTTGCGCACGCACAAGGGCTTGCACGCAGAAACGCGCACGAAAGACTTGCACGCACGCAAAGCTTGCAGCACGCAGCACGCACACGCAAGACTTGCACGCACACAAAGGCTTGCACAGCACACAAGGAGCTTGCACGACCTGAAACACACGCGCACGCACATAAGCTTGCGCACACGCAGCACATACAGGCACGCGCACAGACACGCACGCAACGCACGCAAGAGACACGCACACAGCTCGCGCATGGACACGCGCACAAAGCACGCACACACACACAAAGAACACACACACACAAAAGCTTACACACACACACAAAAACTTAAACACACAAAAAAAACTTACACACACACAAAAAAACTTACATTCACACACAAAAAAGCTTACACACACACACAAAAACTTACACAAACAAAAAAACTTACACACACACAAAAACTAACACACACACAAAAACTTACACACACACACAAAAACTTAAACACACACAAAAACTTACACACACACACACACACACACTAACACACACACACACACACAAAAACTTACACACACAAAAAAACTTACACGCACACACATAAACACAAACTTAAACACACACACACAAACTTACAAACAAACAAAAACTTACACACAAAAAAAATTACACACACACACACACAAAAAAAACATACACACACACACAAACTCACACACACAAAAAAAATTACACACACACAAAAAATAACACACAAACAAAAACTAACACACAAACACAAAAACTTACACACACACACACAAAAACTTACACACAAATTTACACACACACACAACTTTACATCCAATTCACTTTAATTCTAAATTTTCTTAAATTCAGTTCCAACTTCTCTCAAAGAGATGAAAAAATTTAAATTTTTGCTCCAAATTTTTACATAGAAGACAGAAAAAGTTATACATTGATCGTGAATATTCACCATGAAGATAAAAAGTTCCACTTTATTTCTAAATTTTCTCATTGAAGCGCAAAATGTTCAAGTTCTCTTCTAATTTTTCGAAGAAAATGAAAAAGTTTCAATTTAGTTCTGTTTTTTTTTCTCAAGGAGATAAAAAATTCACAGATTTGTTATAATCTTAAATTAAATTCTAGCTGCTTTTTTTTATGGACTTACCCCTCAAACCTCTAAATTATAAAATTGGTAACTTGTTCTATTATTAAAAAAAATCGTTCAAACTCGTTCATTTAACCTCCAAAACAATAGGTTAGGTTAGGTATAAATAAATATTAATAAATAAATAGAAACATTTCTCCATGTTTAAGTTAGGTTAGGTTAACTTATCATGAGCGCTCATGATAAGTTAACCTAGCCTTTTCCGGCGAGTATGGTTAGGTAGGTTATGCTAGATTAAATTAGGTTAGCCCTTTCAGTCCCGAATTTTAAGAAAGTTGGTAGGCTTTTTTTTAATAGTCATTTCTGAGAGAAAAAATGCGCTCTTTCTAGTGGTGTAACTTGCATCTTTGCATCACCGCTTTGTGGTGCAGAAAAATTATGTCCTCATATGTGGACGATGTGAACTAAGGTTTTCAATTTTTCACAATTTCCAGCAGAATTATTTGCGAGCAAAACTATCATCTATTTATTTTCAATTACAAAAAACTGACACATCGGGTGTGTGAAAACTCTCACACCATTCAAGGCACAAAACTTTTTCAAATTCCACACACGTGATCCGCGACTTGCAAGTACACGACTCTAGCGAACAGCGTCCTGCGTTGGCGGCATTCGTCTTGGTTGGCCAGTGGCCAGTCAGTCCGTCATAGCGAATCTTGGGTGCAACAATGCAATTATACTTTCGTTTTCGTGTCTGAGAAACCGACGGTGACTGGGAAGGTCTCCCGCGAGGTCTAGCAGATGCTGCAAAACCAGTTTTCCCGGTGTTGATCAAAGTTCTTGCTACACTGGCCTTGAACTCCAATAGGCCAAGCTCTTTCAGTCCAGCGTCTAAATCGTGCTTTTCCATCCCTGCCTTTTGTGCCTTTCGATACAGAATCCACGCACTTACAACTGCAACGTCAACGAAGTTCCAAAAGACCTTCATGTAGTATTTTTTCCCTCTCCGGTTATGGCGGTACAAAGCAATGAAATAGTCCATGAGATCGACACCTCCCATTGATTTGTTTTATTCTTGAATGGCATATGGACGCCTCACTGGTACTTGCATTCGGTCTTTCTTTGACCACCTTTTGACTTCATCTTGAGCTTCGACACCAGTGTAGGTGGAAATGGTGTGGACGATCTTGCTATCAAACCAGCGCAAAATTGTGACATTGTTATTTGTGACGACAGAACTTGCTCCACGACCCTCAATCTTCAACTCTCTTTCTGGCTTCAGCTTGGAAGCTGCTTCTGCGATTCGATTCTGTCTGACTGTCCCAACGAGATGAATCTGATTTCCAGCGAGATACTCAGCTAGCGAAACTGAGGTGAAGAAGTTATCAGCATAGATTTTATAACCTTTTCCAGTCAATTTCTGGGAAAGACGAGCAACGACATCACCACCAACGCCTAATCCAAACGTTTCTTTCCCTACCGCAGCTCCTTCATACATTTCGATTTCGTGGATGTATCCTGAAGAACTAGCTCGAGCCCAACATTTGAAACCCCAAGGTTTGGGTTTGGATTTGATGTTCTGCTTCATTTGGGAGCGACCTTTGAAGGGTATCATCATTTCGTCTATGCTGTGGTGTTCTTCGAGAGGACCATTTTGTAAGAATGTACTCTTCAAAACGTCAAGAACCGGTCAAGAACCGGGGAAAATTTATCATTGTCCCCACTCTGCGCTTCATTGAAATGAAGGTATTTGGAAATTTCGTCAAAACGATTGCGAGACATTGAATCAGCAACAATCGGAATCCGCATTGCTTCGTCAGATTTCCAGTACCACTTCAGGCGTGGGTATTTGAGGTAAGTGATTACTAGGTTTATCCCCAGGAAGAGCATCATTTCATGTACAGAAACGCTGAAACTGCTACCTTGTGAAACAGCATAGCGGGTAGATTCAAAAGCAATTTTCTCGATCAAAGCGTCTGGGAACAGTCTGAGGAAAAACTCTACTGGCTCCTTCAGCAATAGAATGTCTGGCAGCAATTCATCACGGTCTGCTTGGAAGGTCGGTCGCGCTCCTGCTAATGGATGGTCAGAAGCTCTCCAAACACCCTTTCGCTTGCTTCCATTGTAGAACTTACAGCTGGGGTCTCATAAATATGAGCACTTGCAGATCCATAAATAACATCCTCAATAACTGCAGCGACTGTATCGCTTTCACTTGCACCGTCGAATTCACAGCCGAGTTCCGTTTCTTGATCGTCAAGCAGCTCGTAGAAGGTTTCTGCATTTCCTGGAAAGTTAGATGGATCCCATGTGGGAACGCTGTCATCTTCTTCGCTTGAAAGATCAGTAACATCGAGATCGTCAAAGACGACAAGGCAATCTGCAGCACTGAGTTTTTCTCGTCTTTCCATTCCTGAAAGGAACACTATGCCGATTATTCACAGATTTCGGATTTCTGAGATGATGCGTATCGTGACGTAACACATTTAAGTAGGCATTCCCTTCTTAGACCACACAGCCGTTCTATAACAAAAGAATAAAATTACAAATGGGGATAAATACATTTATTTAGACCGTGAAAAAACAATTTTTTGAAAGTGTTTTTTTCACTGTCTAAATAAATGGATTTATCCCCATTTGTAAATTTTTTCGTTTGGGATAGAACGGCAGTGTGGTCTAAGAAGGGAATGCATACTTAAAGGTGTTACGTCACGATACATCGTACATATGGGGAAATAAGACCACCAAGTACACAACTATAAACTCAACATTTCTTTTGCAATTAGAAGACACAGAAGACTTTGCCATCTTTATTACAAATTTATTTTACGTTTGGGCAATATTAAAGAAGAAAATTTACATCGAGACTTTGAATGAACTCTGTCAGTGACTTTTCTCTGAAAATAATCCAGTGAATAAGCCGGAAGTTAATTATTTTGAGAATGACCTGAAAAGTTACTTTTTTTTGTATATAAATATGCTAGTTTCAGTTATATTATTTTAGTAATTCTACTGATGACGATTGCTGTATATGTAATCGAAATATCTGGACTTTTGTACCTGTTTTTTTCACTGTCTAAGTAAATGGATTTATCCCCATTTGGAAATTTATTCGTTCGAGATGATGCGATCCCATGGATACGATTGTACTTGTTTTTCCGGTCTTACCGTGCATGGAACTCTGAATTTCCCATTGTCCACAAACGAGGACATGTGCTTATCGAATACCTTGGTGCCCTCTAGCAACAGAAATCGTAAAAACAACAAGAGACCCCTAGATGTCCCTTTGACATTCACTACTACAGTGTCATCGGTCCAACTACCCTTGTTTCCCAGCGTCCACAAACGGGGACAAAACGCAATGGCGATGTGCTGATAATTCAGAGTTGCAAAGATGATGTAACAGTTGTCTAAGGAAAGTTTAATGACATAATTTTCTACAGCAAAAATCCCAGACTTCCAAATCCAGCCCTTATCAGAGTAAAAAAATCTATGAAAGGAAGAATTCTTACCTTTCTGATGTTTGACCTACCTGAGACTTTCTATTCGGCTAGAACGCATGGCTTACCTTAGATGGCGATACTGTGTACAGGTGAAATACTTGAAAGTTAGGTTAAGTTAGGTTAGGTTATCCTACGTACGCTTCACTTAGTTAGGTTAGGTTAGGTTAAGTTAGGTTAGGCTAGGTTAGCCTACGTACGTGCGCGTACGTAGGTTAACCTAGCCTAACCTAACTTAACCTAACCTAACTTAACTTAATCTAGTCTAACCTAACCTAACCATACACCTAACTTTTGCCTGTCTCTCACCTAACCTAACCTAAGTGAAGCGTAAGTAGGATAACCTAACCTCACTTAACCTAACCTAATCTAACCTAATTTAATCTAGCCTATCCTAACCATACTTGCCAGAAAAAGCTAGGTGAACTTATCATGAGCACTCATGATAAGTTAACCTAACCTAACTTAAACATGGAGAAATGTTTCTATTTATTTATTAATATTTATTTATATCTAGCCTAACCTAACCTATTGTTTTTGAGGTTAGATGAACGAGTTTGAACGATTGTTTTTAATACTAGAACGAGTCACTCATTTTCTAATTTAAAAATTTGAAGAGTAAATCCATAAGACAAAGGAGCTAAAATTTAATTTAAAATTAGAACAGAACTTTAAATTTTTCATCTCTTTGAGAAAAAAAAACCAGAGCTGAAGTGGAACCTTTTTATTTTCCTGGAAAAATTAGAAGAGAACTTGAACATTTTGTGCTTCATTGAGTAAATTTAGAATTAAAGTGGAACTTTTTATCTTCATGGTGAATATTCACGATCAATGTATAACTTTTTCTGTCTTCTATGTAAAAATTTGGAACAGAACTTTAAATTTTTTCATCTCTTTGAGAAAAGTCGGAACTTAATTTAAGAAAATTTAGAATTAAAGTGAATTGGATCTAAAGTAGTGTGTGTGTGTAAGTTTTTGTTTTTGTGTGTAAGTTTTTGTGTGTGTAAGTGTTTGTGTGTGTGTAAGTTTTTGTGTGTGTGTAAGTGTGTGTCTGTGTGTATGTTTTTGTGTGTGTGTGTGTTTAATTTTTTGTGCTTGTAAGTTTTTATTTGTGTGTAATTTTGTGTGTGTGTGTGTGTGTGTAAGTTTTTTGTGTGTTTAAGTTTTTGTGTGTGTGCAAGTTTTTGTGTGTGTGTGTGTAAGTTTTTGTGTGTGTGTGTGTAAGTTTTAGTGTGTGTGTAAGTTTTCGTGTGTGTGTGTGTTTAAGTTTATCTGTGTCTGTAATTTTTTTTTTGTGTGTAAGTTTTTATGTGTGTGTAAGATTTTATTTGTTTGTAAGTTTTTATGTGTGTGTGTGTGTGTAAGTTTTTTTGTTTGTTTTTAATTTTTTTTTTTTTTGTGTAAGTTTGTGTGTGTGTGTGTAATTATTTGTGTTTTTGTGTAAGTTTTTTTGTGTGTTTTTAAGTTTTTTTGTGTTAATGTGTAAGTTCTTATGTGTGTGTAAGTTTTTGTGTGTGTGTAAGTTTTGTGTGTGTGGGTGTAAGTTTTTTTTTGTGTGTAAGTTTTTGTTTTTGTGTGTGTGTAAGTTTGTGTGTGTGTGTGTAAGTTTTTGTGTGTGTGTAAGTTTTTTTGTGTGTGTGTAAGTTTTTTTGTGTGTGTAAGTTTTTGTGTGTGTGTAAGTTTTTGTGTGTATGTTAGTTTTTGTGTGTGTGTGTATTAGTTTTTGTGTGTGTGTGTGTAAGTTTTTTTGTGTGTGTGTAAGTTTTTTTTTGTGTGTGTAAGAATTTGTGTGTGTGTGTAAGTTTTTTTGTGTGTGTGTAAGTTTTTTTTTGTGTGTGTAAGTTTTTGTGTGTGTGTGTGTAAGTTTTTATGTGTGTGTAAGTTTTTTTGTGTGTGTTAGTTTTTGTGTGTGTACGTTTTTGTGTGTGTGTGTGTAAGTTTTTTAGTGTGTGTAAGTTTATTTGTGTGTGTAAGTTTGTGTGTGTGTGTGTGTAAGTTTTTGTGTGTGTGTGTGTAAGTTTTTTTGTGTTTGTAAGTTTGTGTGTGTGTGGGTATGTGTTTAATTTTTTTTTGTGTTTGTGTTTAAGTTTTTTTGTTTGTATTAGTTTTTGTTTGTTTGTTTATTTTTTTGTGTATGTTTTTAAGTTTTTGTGTGTGTAAGTTTTTGTGTGTGTGTATAAGTTTTTGTGTGTGTGTAAGTTTGTGTGTGTGTGTGTAATTTTTTTTGTGTTTGTGTGAGTTTTTGTGTGTGTAAGTTTGTGTGTGTGTGTGTGTAAGTTTTTGTGTGTGGGTGTAAGTTTTTGTGTGTGTGTAAGTTTTTGTGTGTGAGTGTGTGTGTGTAAGTTTTTGTGTGTGTGTAAGTTTTTGTGTGTGTGTAAGTTTTTGTGTGTGTGTAAGTTTTTATGTGTGTGTAAGTTTTTGTGTGTGTGTGTGTGTGTGTGTGTGTGTGTAAGTTTTTGTGTGTGTGTGTGTGTGTGTGTGTGTGTGTGTGTGGGTTTGTGTGCTGTGTGTGTGTGTGTTTGTTTGTCTGTGTGTGTGTGTGTTTGTTTGTTTTTGTGTGTTTTTTTGTTTTTTTGTTTGTGTGTTTGTGTGTTTGTTTGTGTTTTTTTTAGTTATTTATAGTGTTTGTGTGATTTTTTGTTTGTCTGTGTCTTTGTGTGTGTTTTTGTGTTTTTTTGTGTGTTTGTGTGTGTGTTTGTGTTTGTTTATGTGTTTTTGTGTGTGTTTCTTTATCTGTGGGTTGCTGAGTGTCAGTGTGTGTGGGGCGCGCGGGGTGGGTGGTATTCGGTGTGGGTGGGGGTTGGGGTGAGGGGGTCTGGCAGGGTGATGGTGTGGCGTCGATTGGTGGTTGGTTGGCTTTAGAGTGATTGGGCGTGTGGGTGTTTGTGTTTGTGTGTGTGTGTGTGTGTGTGTCTGTATGTATGTATATGTGTGTGTCTGTGTGTGTGTGTGTGTGTGTGTGTGTGTGTGTGTGTGTGTGTGTGTGTGTGTGTGTGTGTGTGTGTGTGTGTGTGTGTGTGTGTGTGTGTGTGTGTGTGTGTGTGTGTGTGTGTGTGTGTGTGTGTGTGTGTGTGTGTGTGTGTGTGTGTGTGTGTGTGTGTGTGTGTGTGTGTGTGTGTGTGTGTGTGTGTGTGTGTGTGTGTGTGTGTGTGTGTGTGTGTGTGTGTGTGTTTGTGTGTGTGTGTGTGTGTGTGTTTTTGTGTGTGTGTGTGTTTGTGTGTGTGTGTGTGTGTGTGTGTATGTGTGTGTGTATGTGTGTGTGTGTGTGTGTGTGTGTGTGTGTGTGTGTGTGTGTTAGTATTTGTGTGTGTGTGTGTAAGTTTTTGTGTGTGTGTAAGTTTGTGTGTGTGTGTGTAAGTTTTTGTGTGCGTGTAAGTTTGTATGTGTGTGCGAAAGTTTTTGTGTGTGTGTGTAAGTTATTGTGTGTGTAAGTTTTTGTGTTTGTGTAAGTTTTTTTGTGTGTGTAAGTTTTTGTGTGTGTGTAAGTTTTTTTGTGTGTGTGTAAGTTTTTTTGTGTGTGTAAGTTTTTGTGTGTGTATAAGTTTTTGTGTGTGTGTGTGTGAGTTTGTGTGTGTTAGTGTGTGTTAGTTTTTGTGTGTGTGTGTGTGTGTAAGTTTTTGTGTGTGTGTAAGTTTTTGTGTGTGCCCATTTTGAAGTTGGAAAATATTTATATTATTTGGAAAAATAGAAATGATCAATAACTAATTTCTTTTTCATTGAGAAAATTTAGAATAGAACTTGAACTTTTCTTCACTTCGTTGAGAAAATTAAAAATTGAACTAGAACTTTTTATCTTCCGGGAAAATATTCACAAGTATGCTATAGCTTTTTCTATCTACTACGGAAAAATTTAGAATAGAACTTTAAATTTCTTTGTGTCTTTGGTGAACTTAAAACTGAAGTGGAAGATTTTTATTTTCTCTGGAGAAATTACAATTGGAGTTTGTTCTTTGGTAAAATTCAGAAGAGAACTTGAACTTTTCTATCTTCCATGAAAAATTAGGAACAGTATTTAAAATTTTTTCATCTCTTTGAGAAAAATCTGATCCGAAGTGAAAAATTTTTATATTATTTGGAAAAATAGAATTGATTAATAACTAATTTCTTTTTCATTGAGAAAATTCAGAAGAGAACTTGAACTTTTCTTCACTTCATTGAGAAAATTTAAAATTGAAATAGAACTGCTTATATTCCGAGAAAATATTCGCAACTATGATATAGCTTTTTCTATCTTCTAAGGAAAAATTTAGAATTTGTAAAATTGGTTTAAGAAGGATATTAAGAAAGGAACTTGTTCTGAAAAGATATAATAAAGCCTTTTGAAAAGTATTGCTTGATCTTGGGGTGTGCAAAAAGTCGTAAAGTAAAATGTGGTGAAAAAGATAACTACTTCAACTTGTAAAATTGGTTTAGGAAGGACATTAAGAAAAAAACATGTTCTGAAAAGATATAATAAAGCCTTTTGGAAAGTATCGCTTGATCTTGGGGTGTGCAAAAAAGTCGTAAAGTGAAGTTGTGGGGAAAAAGATAAGTACTTCAACTTGTAAAATGGGTTTAGGAAGAAAATTACGTAAAGAACTTGTTCTGAAAAGATATAATAAAGCCTTTTGAAAAGTATTGCTTGATGTTGGGGTATTCCAAAAAGTCGTAAAGTTGTGGTGAAAAAGATAACTACTTCAACTTGTAAAATTGGTTTAGGAAGGACATTAAGAAAAAAACTTGTTCTGAAAATATATAATAAAGCCTTTTGGAAAGTATTGCTTGATGTTTGGGTGTGCAAAAAAATCGTAAAGTAAAGTTGTGGGGAAAAAGATAAGTACTTCAACTTGTAAAATGGGTTTAGGAAGAAAATTACGTAAAGAACTTGTCCGGAAAAGATATAATAAAGCCTTATGAAAAGTATTGCTTGATGTTGGGGTATTCGAAAAGCCTTATAGTAAAGTTGTGGGTGAAAAAGATGAGTACTTCAGCTTGTAAAATTGGTTTAGGAGGGTCATTACGTAAAGAACTTGTTCTGAAAAGATATAATAAAGCCTTTTGAAAATTATTGCTTGATGTTGGGGTATGCAAAAAGCTGTAAAGTAAAGTTGTGGTGAAAAATATGAGTACTTTATCTTGTAAAATTAGTTTAGAAAGGACATTAAGAAAAGAACTTGTTCGGAAATGCCTTTAACAAATATTACTTGATGTTGGGGTTGTGCAGAAGGTCGTAAAGTAAAGTTATGGAGAAAAGGATGGCTACTTCAACTTGTAAAATGGGTTTAGGAGGGATATTAAGAAAGGAACTTGTTCTGAAAGGCCTTTTGAAAAGTACTGCTTGGTGTTGGGGCATTCAAAAAGATGTAAAGTAAAGTTTTGGGTTAAAAGGATGGGTACTTCAACTTATAAAATGGGTTTAGGAATGACATTAAGAAAGGAAATTGTTCTTAAAAGATATAATAAAGCCTTTTGAAATGTGGGGGCCCTTCTGTGTCTCAAGTGCATACAAAAAGTATAAAAAAAAGGTGAGGGGGCTCTTTGGGGGCCTGGGACTTCCTTCGGGGTTGGGGGTGGGGGATCGGAACCCTTTGGGGCTGGGGTAGAGGACCTCACAAAACTGTTCAAATAGAACTTGTGTATTATAACGACCACAGAGTTTCACCCCATATCATCTTCTAAATCATCTTCTAAAATGTCTCTAACTGTTTCGCCCAATTAATTCCCTAAAATGCCTAAAACGGTTTCGCCCAAATAATCCCAAAACGTAATTTCTGCGAGTTCCTTTTGTTTTTGCATCCTTGCGCTGTCACATTTGAAATTCGTACGAAACCCTTTCCCACGTTATTCTCTTCATCTCTAAGTTCAAAATATCTCTTCCTCAGCGGTAATGCGCATTTGCAAACTTCACCCGGAAAAAATTTTCCTGGACGAACACCAAAGACACAAATAAATTTCACCCGGAGACAATTCTCCTGGACGAACTCCAAAGACATTAATAAACTTCGCCCAGAGACAATTCTCCTTGGAAATACATCAAAGTGAGAAAAATCCTGTTTTTTCATTCTCACTGACAAAAACCATAAAATATCCATAAATTGCTGTTGACATCCATGAAAAACAACAAATAAATTGACAAACACTCATAACCGTCCAAGAAACGTCCATCAATGTGAGAAAAATCCTGTTTTTTCATTCTCAATGACAAAAACCATAAAAACATGCATAAATTGCTGTTGACATCCATGAAAAACATCAAATAAATTGACCAACAGTCATAACTATCCAAGAAACATCCATAAAAGTGAGAAAAATCCAGTTTTTTCATTCTCACTGACAAAAACCATAAATTATGTACTGTCAGCGTTAGACTAAATTGTAGATGGCAGCAGTAGGGCCCCGTGGGACCTCATGATAGGGTTCTACTAGTTTTAACGTCGTTCCTTACTTTTAGTTACAAAAACCTGTTTTTTATATTTAATTTTTGAACGTTTTGAATTAATGCAGGTTTTGATTTTGGCTCACTGTACATGAATAATTAAAAAAAAATTTCATATTAATTTTACTTTTATTTAGTTAAATGGCTTTCTCGAAACTTGTTTAATTTATTTACGAACGTTTTTATTAGTAATAAATATACGTAACTTACGAATTAACTTATGTAACGAACTTATATATTGATAGATTTTTAATACGTAGACTAGGGGGTTCGCCCCCTAGTCAATACCTTTCTCTTTAAGCTAAAGTTTGAATTGTGCTCCAATTCTTTAAAAATTACCCCTTAATCACAAAGGCCGTTAATTAGAATAAATAAATATTATTAAATTACTAATAAATATTTGGCTTAAAGAGCAAGGTATTGACTAGGGGGTGAACCCAATCATCGTTTTGAGTTTTGATGTTGCTCCTTACTTTCAGTTGAAAAACTTGTTTGTTTTTTTTATTTAATTTCCGATATTTTTCTTTAAAAATGCTGGGAAACCCAGCGCCCCTTTCATAGCAATATCCCTTCCCCCATGAAAACTTTCTTCATGGAAAGATCCTCCCATATAACCCCCGACCCCCCCCCCCACCTACCAGAAAAATCACTCCTGAAAACGTCTGTATACTTCCCAATAGTCAATACTATATGTTAACATTGGGTAAAGTTTATATTTTTCAGCCCTCCCCCCGGGGACTTTGGGGGATTAAGTCAACCTAAAAGACATAGTTATTATATTTTTGACCATGCTGAACAAAATGGCTATCTCAAAATTTGGATCGGGTGACTTTGGGGAAAAAATGAGCGTGGGAGGGGGCCTAGTAACCCTCCATTTTTTTGGTCACTTAAAAAGGGCACTAGAACTTTTAATTTCCGCTCCAGTGAGCCCCCACGATATTCTAGGACCACTGGGTCGATACGATCACCCCTGGGAAAAAAAACAAAAAAACAAATAAACACGCATCCGTGATCTTTCTTCTGGCAAAAAATGCAAAATTCCACATTTTTGTAGATAGGTGCTTGAAACCTCTACAGTAGGGTTCTCTGATACACTGAATATGATGGTGTGATTGTCATTAAGGTTCTATAACTTTTAGGGGGTATTTCCCTCTTTTTTCTAAAATCAGCCAAACTTTCTCAGGCGCGTTACTTTTGATGGGTAAAATTAAACTTCATAAAACTTATATATTTGAAATCAGCATTAAAATATGATTCTTTTGATGTATCTATTGGTATCAAAATTCCGTTTTCTAGAGTGTCGGTTACCATTGAGCCGGGTCGCTCTTTACTTTCAGTTCGTTACCACAAATGGTTTGATAAGGCAAATCTTCTCAGGCTCGTAACTTTTGATGGGTAAAACTAAACTTGATGAAACTTATACATTTAAAATCAGCATAAAAATCCAAATTCTTTTGATGTATCTATTGGTATCAAAATTTTGTTTAAAAATTTTGAAATAGCCCTTTTGTTCAAAATAGTCCAAGTCTCAATTTAACTATGGTTCCAGGTTTGAAAATGCCCCAGCCCTCGGGGCAATGACTTTAAGCTATGCTAGCTGTGAACTGTTGGCATATGTTTTTTATGGAGGGGACTCGTTTGATTGAAAATGAAAAGAATTAGTTTCCTTTTTAAGAGTTAAAAGTGATAGAAAGTGGGAAGTAGCAGGCCCCCCGTCCCCCTTACGCCCTTTTTTCTTCAAATGTATCCAATCAAAATTTTACATAGCTCTTTGGTTAAAAATAGTCGAAAAGTCAAACAACCATAAATTAGGGTTGAAAAAAACTCCCAAGCCCCTTGCGCAAGGACTGTAGTTTAAGCAAGTTTCCCATTGTTAACATATAAGGCTTTTTATGGGAGGGGTGGTCATATTAATTTTTATGAGGGGGGGGGGTCCTTCAATTATAAATTGAAAAATCTAGTTCTGTCAGGTCATCTAAATTGAAAATCTATTCAAAAGTGATTAGTAGGCAACCAGCCCCATCCCTTTTTCCCCAAATGCATCCGGTCAATATTTTAAGATAACCATTTTGTTCAAAATTGTCCAAAGGCTAATTA
This sequence comes from Artemia sp. Qi Xiang Cuo, assembly GCF_049724085.1. NCBI lineage: Eukaryota > Metazoa > Arthropoda > Branchiopoda > Anostraca > Artemiidae > Artemia > Artemia sp. Qi Xiang Cuo. Next base: position 62,046,374 of record NC_142798.1, read on the forward strand.
ACTATGCTTCCAGGGTTAAACACTCCAGTACCTTCTCTCATCATCAGATCAAACTGACTGAAAACCATAGCTTAATTCCTTAATTCCGGGTCAAAAAAGGTGCAACAAGTACCCAGCCTACTTTTCATGTCTGATGAAACCGGGCGGGCGTATCCCCCCCGCCCCCGAGAAAATTCAATCCCGCAGAAAATTCCTCCAGACCCTTCTCCCGCCCCCACTGAAAATTCCACCCAAATACAAAATTTAGCAGCCACAGAGAAAGTATTATCACGTGGAAGTAAAGAGCAACATTAAACCTAAAATGAGCAGAATTTATTCCGTATTTACGGAACATATACGGAAAAAATTCTGCTCGTTTTGGCGTTTGATATTGCTCTTTACTTTCATTTGATAATACTTGTTACTCTTTGTTTAATAGCAGAAAAGGAGGCCCTATTCGTTCTAGGTCGTCTTATCAGCTAGGAGCTTAAAGGGATCATTCGGCAGGCCAAGATATCAAAATTTTGTAACTATTTTTCTATGAAAACGACACGCGTAGCTGATTAAATCAAAAGACGCTATATAAATCCACCATTTCTCATGAATTGCTTGGGAGATCATACAAAAAGACAGAATCACTCTTATTTGTAAAACTTGACTAACCTTGTGATATTATTATATTTTAATTTCATTAACCTTGAGGTAGAGTCCCTAGCCAGCGGCGGTTAAAAATAACCGCAACAAGTATATTTCCGCATACAACAACCAAGTGATTAAAAAAAATTATTTGTCATATAATAAATAAAGCAGAATTCCTTGCACCAGTCGGGATCGAACCTTTACCCGAAACATTCCAGGCGCGGCTTAACCCACTGCACTGTCACAAGGTATTTAATTAGGAAATAGATAATACATATGAAATGGATGTAGCTATTCTCTGACAGAAAATGAAGTCATATCCATGAGAAACAGTTTTCACTCCAACCATTACGTCACACTTAACTTTTAGCTATTCTTGGGTATTGAGAATATGCTAAGAAAAGATATATCTATATAGGAATAGATATATCTATTATATATCTATTATACGGCATAAAATAACAGCCACTAAATACAAAACAGCAACTATGTAAAATGAATATACATATTTTCCTACTCTTCTGATCAAAATTTTGACATAGCCATTTTGTTCAAAATAGCCCAAGTCTCAATTTTATTATGGTTTTGAGTTTGAAAACACCCATGCCCTCGGAGGAATGGCTATAAACTATTCTAGCTGCGAACTGTTAACATATATGTTTTATGAAGGGGACTCATTTGATTGAAAATGAAAAGAATTAGTTTCCTTTTTAAGAGTTGAAAATGATCGAAAGTGGGAGGTAACTTACGCCCCTTTTTCTTCAAATGCATCAATCAAAATTTTCAAATAGCCGTTTGGTTAAAAATAGTCGTCATTCCTAGAGGCAGGACTTTTAGGCCTTTAAACCATACTGAACAAAATGGCTATCCTAAAAATTGATCTAATATCTCAGGAGAAAAATGAGACGTGGGAGCGGGACTGCTCACCTTCCAATACCTTATGACTCTTAAAAAGAGCACTAGAACTTTCAATTTCCAATTGAATTTGTCCACTTTGAAGTTACTAAGACACTTCCTTCCATAAAAGTGAATTACATAAAGCCACTTCATTCTTTACTTTGCGTTGTATATGATAACCTTAATACACACTAGCGGCTGACTGTATATTAGGCATAATTGGAAAATGTAAAAATATCCAAAATTCAGGATTTGGTTTTTGATTTTTTCTTATTTCTCGGACTTATTTATCGGATAAGAATGTAGGGGGGGGGGGGTGCAAGGTTTTTTTTCCCTCTGTTTCTGCAATTAAGATGCAGAAAAAATATTTTTCAAGTCTAGGACGTGGATTTTTTTTTATTTTTCAATAAAAATATCAAAGAATTGGTATTTTAAAACATAGGAAAATCGCTTTTCCCGTAATTGACATCCCTGGATGAGAATTCTAAGTTTCTGTTAATGCAAAAAGGTATTTAGTAACGTGCATTTTGCTTGCATATTTAGGATTAAGGAAGCAGGTCTTCTTATTTCTTTTTCATTTATGTTTAAGCAGCTCTGGAATAATCCACAGAAAGTCCAACTTCAATAAGAATGCTTTTTTTCCATTCGTTTTCCTTAATTGTGTCAAACTGATAAGACAGTACGCAAGTGTGACATCCAGACGTTAAAAAGCTACATATCTGCTGACGAAAGGCAAATATTTTTTCACCTGACAAATACAACGTGAAGAAGGCTCTTTTTTGGGGAAGTGAGGAGGGGGGGGGGGTCGAATCAACTCTCAAAAGTGGCAAAATAAGGGAATTATAGGAGGATATAAACAATTCTGTAAAGTCTCAAGGTATTCATTAAAGTCTCAAGGTGTTGGTGAAAAAGTCATAAGCCCAAAGCATATCCTGCGCCTGCCCTTGAAGAATGATTTTAGCCAGATTTCCACCATTCTATGCAACTATTTTCCAGGTTGGCAAGGAATATAAGGTGTTGTTTCTTTCATATATTAGGACAGGAAATTGGCTTCAATGGCTTGAGAGCGAAAAAATTCTAGCCAGTGACACGGGCTTTTACTAAATAACTATGTAAATTTTTCTCGTGTTCTTGTTGTTACAAAAGTAAGCATGAAAAGCAAATTTCACTGAAAACATAGCTTTCACTGAAACCTTGATAAAATCTAAATCTGATTTTATCTTTACCCAATTATTTTTCTGCAAAAGTTGGATGGAAAAATCTATGCAACACTGGCTACAAAATAGCAACTATTGTTTTTTTTTTATCTTCAACTCCATAAAATTATTTTTTATTGTAGGTTTCTTGATTCCTATGCAGGAAATGGTATACAATTTTGGGGAATTCCTCCGCAAAATGAGCCTATTAATGGCAACATTCCTGGTTTCACCTTCAATTGCATGGGCTGGAATGCCACAACACAAACAAACTGGATAGCTCATCATTTTGGCCCAATACTTTGGAATGGAGGATATTCAAATCTGTCTGTTATGATCATGGATAACCAGAGGTTTCTCCTTCCAGGCTGGGCAGAAACTGTAGGAGAATTGTTAGGTTTTGCACACTTATTTGACACTGTGTTTCAACAGCTACGGCTCCGTCTTTGCTGGCAAAGACTGGTTTATATTTGACTGCAAAAATTGCACATTCTTGGTGTTTTAGACCCAATATTAATGCCGAAGCTTACCACGACAGTGAAATCTGAAATCCCATAGAATTACTTGTAATCAGAATCTGGAGGGGGAGTAGGACATTTACATATAGGTACATGGGTGCCCATAGGCTGAATTTTAGGGGGGAGGGACTTACCTGGTCTAATCGGCACTTCGTTTTGAGTTTATAGGTATATGAAACTGACAATCCACAGTCATTTTTTTTTTTTTCAGTAAAGCCTAAGTTATGTTCTGGTCTTGAGAAGGCATGGGGGTTGTCAGCCCTAGTAATATTAATTTTTGCTCTTGTTGAGTCTGACTCAGCTATTTACTATAATTTATGTTCGTTTTGAGTTTCATTTAATTTTTGATAGTGATTTGGGGTAATTTTACGCTTGGAAGATTATTTAATTTTATTTCTGCCCATTTTTGATTTAATAGAGCTCTAATTTTCTTTGAAAACTTATTCTGTGGAAAAAGTTTTTTTTAATTAATATAAATATATGACACCGCCATTCAGCCAGGGGGCGCCCCCCCCCCTTGGCACCGCCTTATGGGCGCCCATGTATAGGTAACATATTTGTTTGATCGCCAACTGTAGTGCTACTATTCTTTTGGATTTCCCTCAAGACATTTTATTTCAATCCTGAGTTTAAGATCTTGGAAAGGGTATATGCATTAAATACTCCATCCAAAAATTATGCTAAACATATATATATATATATATATATATATATATATATATATATATATATATATATATATATATATATATATATATATATATATATATATATATTTATATATATATATCTTCATTATTTAATGTATAGTGATTTTTTTCTAAGACATGACAAATTTTGCAATAAAATCTTGAGATATTGTTAAATTCACAGAAGCGGCCCAGTGACAGCAGTAACTGTTCTATCACGCTTGTTTCCATCTTGATCACGAAGGGTGAAAACTATTTTTTATAGCTTGTGTCAAGGCCGTATCCAGGGGGGAGGGGTTTACCCGGTTTGACCCCCCCCCCCGAAATGCTTGTTTGACTCGTAAAAACGTAACAAAAATGGACATAATCAAATTTTGTATGCGTTTTTTGAGTTTTTTTTTATGTAACCCCCCTAAAAAAATTAGTAAGCCCCCCCCCCAAACAAAATCCTGGATGCGCTTCTGGCTTGTCTAGACGAAGTTAAAGAAAAAATGGGAATCATTAAATAGTAAAGAATTATCTAAAGGTTTACCACAAGTTTTTTTTAATATATCTGTTTTTCAATTCATTCGTTATGATTGGACAAGAAGCTTGATAGCTCTGAAAGGAAAACCCCGTTTCCTTAAGGATTATCTAAAGGTTTACCACAAGTTTTTTTTAATATATCTGTTTTTCAATTCATTCGTTATGATTGGACAAGAAGCTTGATAGCTCTGAAAGGAAAACCCCGTTTCCTTAAGGAAAAACTAGTTTCAAAACCACAGAACGTCAATATTTTCAGATATCAACTTCATATTATTTTGTTTTTAAAGGCACAACCTGAAATGTGCTAAATGTAAGAATGATAACAAAAATACCGAGGCCAATAGAGCCATGTTCGATACTCATACACCTCAGCTCCACCTTTCCCATGAAATGTCTACTTTGTGTAAATCTTTTCTTCTAAACGTTTTCCACCGTTAGCGACATTGTATAGAAGGTGTTTTATGCTGACAATATTTTTTATTAGCATAACATATGCCTAGAGGAAGATAAAAAAAATTCCAAGTTACTGGTATTTTAATCATCCTTCGGGTGGAACCAGGTAAAGTTTGAAATTAAAAATTTGAAATAGCCCGAAGGGGGACAAAAACCAACAGAGAATAATTTAAATAACTTTTTCAACAAAATAAGTTTTTCAAAGAAAAGTAAAGAGCTCCACTAAGCCAAAAATTAGCAGAAGTAAAGTCAAATAACCTTCCAAGCGTAAAACTACCACAAATCACCATAAATGAAATTCAAAACGAAAAGAAATTACAATAAATAACCGAGTCAAACTCGAAAAGAGCAAAAATTACCATGAGTAGCGCTAACAACCCCCATGCCTTCTCAAGACCAGAAAATAATTTCCACTTTTTTGAAAACTACGTTTAAAACGTTTTCACTTTTTTGACTTTCATAAATAAAACAACTAATTAATGCTTTAAGGAATAAATATCAGTATATGTATATTAAACTGACAATCCACGGCCATTTGTTTTTTTTTTCAGTAAAGTGCAAATTATGTTCTGGTCGTGAAAATGCATGGGGGTGATCAGCCCTACTCCTCTTAATTTTTGCTAGTTTTGAGTTTGACTCGGTTATTTATTGTAGTTCCTGTTCGTTTTGAGTTTCATTTATTTATTGATGGTGATTTGCTGGGACTTTACGCTTGGACGGTTATTTGACTTATATTTCTGTTCATTTTTGGCTTAATGGAGCTTTTTACTTTTCTTGAAAAGCTTGTTTTGTGGATTTTTTTTTTAAAATTAATCTCTTCTAAATAACGATTCCATAAAAATGGCATTTTTCAAAACCTGTTTTTTTTTACAGAGAAAATACAAAAGAAAATTAGTTTTCAAAATCTAAGGCCGCTGTTCTACTCATAATTTTTCTTACTTTCAACTGTATCGGCTGCAAGATTGTGTTTCCTGAACTGTGTTTATATTTTTGACGACAAACACACGCTCCAGACAATTTCCTTGAATAGAAATCTTGCTGCTCCTAAATTTTTTTACATTATCTCTTAGCTCCCTAAGAGCTAAACATTGATCTTTTTTTTTCTTTTTTTTTCTTTTTTTTTTTAAACACAAAACAGATAGTGGATGTAGGAAAAATACAAAAATATTCACACAGAAACGGTTCACTGCAGCCGTTGAAGCGCAAAAAATATTATGAGATATTTCAACAGAGAAACATAGTATTTTGATCTCGTAAAAATATTAAGAGATATTAAAATAGCAAATACACAGGAATAGCCTAAATCAAGTTCTAGAAGCCAAGATCGATCTTCAAAGGGCTAACCTGTATAAGCCTAGGCTAGCTATAGTTCATTCAAAATATAATTCTTACCTTGCATTCTCATTTCCCTAGAAATATTTCCCCATTCGCTAAGGATTTAAATCTTGGATTAAAAGGACCTGACCCTCATGCTTTTTGTGAAGCATTTATGGGAAAATTCTGACAAACAAAATTAGTTTATCAGTTACTTGCAATTTATGGTTCTTTAAAGCTTTCAGTTCAGAATAATAGATGAGATTTCCAGCGACTCAGTAGAAACATTTCAAAGCAGCCGTTATAACGCATGAACTTGCAGTAAAATCGAAGATCTATTGGCTCACGCAAAAACAGCTGTTTTTGCATGACATCGCATCACTGGGAACCCAGGGTATGCCCATGCAAACAGCAAATCCAGTCGGAAAACAGGTACAAAGAAAAACCATAGTGTATTCTCTATTGCAACCAACAGAAACCGACTAACTCTTATATATTCACTTCAGATACCTGTTGCAGAAACTCGAACCATCGTTGCTAATCTAAGGCTTAGAAGTTTGCTGACAGTTACGGACACTTACCAATTATATAGGTAGGAGAAAATAAATTATCCTTTTAAATCTAACAAATACCAAAATTGTATGATTCTTGCTTCAGAATGCACAAAAAAGGAAACCAAAGCTTAAATATTTGTAGTAATAACGGACTCTTAATTGAAGAAGAAAATATTTTTCAATAGATAACAGTATGGATTGACCTTCGTAGAATTGCAAATTCCAAATTTCGTTTGCTTCCATCAGAGATTGTTAGTAGCTCATCTTCCTCAGACCTATGAGATAAATAAAAGATATAAAAGAGAATAAAAAGATGACAAATCAAAAAGCACTACCAGAATTATCGGAGGAGGATTATCGAATTAAGGGAGGATTATCGAAGGAAGGAGGATTATAGAAAAGGTTTAACTTTTCATCAAATATTTTCTACGTTTTTCTTTTCTTGAGTAGCCCATAGTTGAGAAGTCATGTACTCTAAGATATAATAAGCAGATTAAAGTGGTATCTGGAGAGGAGTTTAACTTAAGACTCAGCCTACCATAGGGGGCACTGAAGTGCTGATTGTGGGAGTGAGCAATTTGTGTGCCATTGCTAGGGGACACTGGAATTTTTGTGATAATGACGGCCCGGGAGGTAGGTTTGCTCCTTATGATAATGATGGCCCGGGAGGTAGCTGTGCTTGCCCCATTTGCAGGGAGTATAGGGATGACGAGGAATATTTTCTGAGTAATTGCCAAAGTTTAGAGAATTTAAATAATAGGTTTTTTGTGGGGATACACCTAGGCTGCATGGGGATGCACCATGTATCTTGAAGACCTTTTCTAGGGAGGTAATTATTGCGGTGGAAAATTCTGTAGAGAATGTTTTAGAGGCACGGAAGATATAATTCCAATGTGTTGAGTGCTTTTGTTTGAGTTGTTCAATTTTGTATTTTTTGTCTGTCTTTTTAGGCGTATACGACCGCTGGCTTTTAAATTCACGTATTTATGTTTATAAGACAAAAAGAGGTTTAACAAGAGCAAAACAGATTAGATGATTTAAAAAGTGAAGGAGACATATGGTAGGCCTAAACTATCAAGAAAAGTTGAACTCTTCTTCTTTATATCCCCAATGCCGGTGGGTATTTATTGAAAACAAAGCAGAGCAAAAGGTTGAGTAACTGAGAAAAACTTGGAGAATGCTATCAGGAAAGGCTGAACTCTCCATCAGATGCTGTTAAGGATTTCTCTTCCTTGTATTCACAATAATAATATACATTTAACAACAGTGAAAGCGGATAAAAAGCTAAAGAATCGAGGAAGCCAGGTAAGTCACAAATCTTTCAATTTGACGTAGGTCCAGGATGCTTCGTTGGTCCAGACTACCCATCCCAAGAAATGTTGAAATTGTATAAATCATATAAAAAAAAAACATACAAACGTTATTCACATATCAGCCAACTTTTCGTAACAATATTTATTCTAGCAATATATTTTAAGCCAAATTAGTACCTACAATTTCTGCAGTCTTTGTCTTTGTCTTTCCTTTTCTTTTTTTCCATCGCCCTTTTTCTCTCTTGTTTAAAATCTACCTAGCAGTAATCATTTTTATCTTTTTTTTTTGCTTTAGCGAAGATTATATAAACAGATAGAAGTGTAATAAAACACGTAAAGAAAAATGTCTTCACGTAAAAACTAAAGAAGCGATTAGCTACCAACTGACATCTTGGCGTTTTACCAGATTAAATGAAAAAAATAAGTTTTTTAAACTGAAAGTAAGGAGCGACGTTAAAACTTAAAACGAAGAGAAATTATTCCGTATATGAAAGGCGCTGTCCCCTCCTCAACGTCTCGCTCTTTACGCTAAAGTTTTTTATTGTTTTAAAAAATAAAGTTGTGAGACAGAGTCAAACTTTAGCGTAGAGCGAGGCATTGAGGAGGGGACAGCCCCTTTCATATACGGAATAATTTCTGTTCGTTTTAAGTTTTAATGACGCTCCTTACTTTCACTTTAAAAAACTTGTTTTTTTCATTTAATTTCTGATCGTTTTTTAGTTAATGCAGCTTTTATTTTGGCTCACCGTCATTGAATAAGTAAACAAAATTTGCATAAAAATTTTACTTTTCTTTTGTTAAATGTATGTCTCTAAATTTGGTTATGACGTAATTTACAAATTAACTTACGTAACTAAATTCTATATTCGTATATTTTACTTCTGGCAAAAACTACAAAGTTGCAGATTTTTGCAGATATGAGCTTGAAACCTATGAAATAGGGTTTTCTGATACGCTGAATCTGATGGTGTGATTTTCATGAAAATTCTTTCACTTGTAGGGGATGTTTCCCCCCTGTTTCAAAAATTAGGTAGATTTTCCCAGGCTTGTAGCCTTTTGATGAGTAATACTAAACTTAATAAAATTTATATATTTAGAATCAGCATTATAAGCCCATTCTTTTGATACATCTATTGACATCAAAATTCCGTTTTGAAAAGTTTCGATTACTATTGAGCCGTATCGCTTGTTTTCTTTATTGTTTTTTTTTATTACGTATATGAGGGGATTCTCCCCTTAGTCAATACCACGCTCTTTACGTTAAAAGTTAAAAAAAATTAATTCACAAACCCCTGAATCACAAAGGCCGTTTAAATAGAACAGATAACTCTTTTAAAAGCACTAAAAAAAAAACTGTTGCGTAAAGAGCGAGGTATTGACTTGGGGGAGAACCCCCTCATATACGTAATAATTTCTATTCGTTTTAAGTTCTAATGTTGCTTCTTACTTTCAGTTGAAAAAACTTCTTTTTTTTAAATTTAATTTCTGATCGTTTTTTAAATAATTCTTGGAAATCCGGCGCCCCCTTCATAGAAATTTCCCTTACCCCAAAAAAATGTCCTTCACGAAAGATTCTCCCGATTAACCCCCTCCTCCAGCCCCCCTCCAGAAAAAAAATTCTTCCTGAAAATGTCTGTATACTTCCCAATAACCAATAAATAATGCTGGCAAGTCCGGCGCCCCCTTCTTGGCAGTTTCCCTTCCCCCATGAAAACTTCATTCATGGACAGATCCTCCAACATAACCCCCCCCTCCCCACCCCCACCCCCCACTACCATAAAAAAAAACACTCCTGAAAACGTCTGTATACTTCCCAATAAGCAATACTATATGTTAACATTGGGTAAAGTTCATAACTTTTAGCCCTCCCCCCGGGAACTTCGGGGGATTAATTCATCCTAAAAGACATAGTTATCATATTTTCGACCATAATGAACAGAATGGTTATCTCAAAATTTTGATCGGGCAATTTTGGGAAAAAATGAGCGTGGGAGGGGGCCTAGTTGCCCTCCATTTTTTTTGGTCACTTAAAAAGGGCACTAGAACTTTTAATTTCAGTTCCAATGAGCCCTCCCACGATATTCTAGGAATACTGGGTCTATACAATCACCCCTGGAAAAAAAAAAAATAAAAACAAAAAAAATACGCATCCGTGATCTTTCTTCTGGCAAAAAATGCAAAATTCCACATTTTTGTTGATAGGAGCTTGAAACCTCTACAGTGGAGTTCTCTTGTACGCTGAATCTGATGGTGTGATTTTCATCAACGTTCTATAACTTTTAGGGGGTCTTTTCCCCTTTTTTTGAAAATCAGCCAAATTTTCACAGGCGCGTAACTTTTGATGGGTAGCCCTAAACTTGATAAAAATTATATATTTGAAATCAGCATTGAAATTTGATTCTTTTGATGTATCTATTGGTATCAAACCCGTTTTCTAGAGTTTCGGTTACCATTGAGCCGGGTCGCTCCTTACTTACAGTTCGTTACCACGAACTGTTTGATATTGGAAGTACAAATGTGCAAATAGAAATGCCTTCGCGGGGTTTTAAGTGCTTTAGGTTTCCAGCCAATCAATGAAAAAAAAATATGCCAATTTTTCTAGTGAAAATTTGATGACGGAGAGTGGTGTGGCAGAGGTTGCGGTTTCACTTCCTGTCTGTAATAATATATATTGAAAATACTTACTGAAAATTGCACTTCAAACATGGTGCAAAATCTCTACCTTTCTGCTACAGGGGGTGAGTGTTAAAGGGGCCACGGATCCACTTTTTACCACTAATGGTAATGGTTCAAAATCTTATATGATTCACACTCAAACAAGAAGCACATGCCAATTTATCTACTAAGCAGTTGATATTGATGGGGCTAATGAAGTTGATGAACTTAGTCATGCGATGATCCTGAAATCATACTGACTAAAAATCCCTGCATGATTCTGGATGAAAAAAATGCAACATGGCCACCTTCCTGCTAAAAAGGTGATGTTGGGTGGACGTTCTTTCAGGAAAGCTATTTATAATTTAGCACAAAGAGCAAGGAGTAGGAAGGGTCTCTGCCCTTCTATACCCTCCTGGGACCTGGTGTCCACGTCTGTGGACACCCCCATAAAATATTTTTTGTGCAAAGGCCTCGCCATCTAGCAAAGATTTCGTTGTTTCAACGTGCTTTTTGGACCTGGAAAGCCATCTACGATTTTTTTCAGAAAGTTTCTGCGACTTTTAGTGGTGTTTTTAAAAAATAGAAAAGGATAAAATAAGGAGATGAAAAAAAGCAAAGGTAAGAAAAAAGAAAAAAAAAGAAAGTGGTGAGAACGAGTTCTGAGAAAAATCAGGTGTACTCTCTTGATTGTAGACAGTGCTTAGATTGTTTTAAAAGCAGTTAGTTTGATAAGTGCCATCTTGTGGAACTTGGAAAACCTCCATGTCCACGTCTGTGGACAGGCGGTTCCAATCGAGTAAAGAGCTAGGGTTGATTTTTCGTAGTTCAAATCTTGATTCTAATGGGGATAGCAGAAGCCAATGATTGTTTTATTTACTAAATTGGCAACAACCTAGCCGCCACTCATCCATAAGAAATCGCCACCCCCGTAAAGTGTCCCTACCCACCCCCAATCTGTCGCCCATACCCGTTTCTTCCTTACTTTATAAAAAACATTTATTCCCGTTTTTGCAAATAAAATAAAACAAAATCACAACCCGTAAGTCTGCTAAAAATTAAACTATTTTGTATATATTATTTTTTCCTTGTTGAATATTTGGTTATTTTATTTGTTACCTTTTTATCTTTTTATTTTACGACCTTAAAAATATTCTATAGTTATGACCTATATTTATGACTTTTGTATTTTGTGTTTTCTGACTGTTACCTGTCGTGTTTTCGTTACAGTGGTAACTATGTGTTGCTATTGTATTATTTTGTTATTGTATTTTTTTTTTACTAAGAAATGCAAATTTGGTCCACTAGGGTTTGTGATATTTCTTTTGCCAATCTCTATCTATCTAGCTATTAGTTTCAAGCTTACTGAACCTGTTCCTTTATTTTAGTTTCCCTTGATGACGCCCTTGGAATGCTCGATGAGAGTGACCTGGACTCTCTGATTTAGATGATGATGAGGAATGGATAAAAAACCACTCCTTGTCGTCTTCAGACTGTGATGGTGAACCAGCTGTTGCAGCCATTCCGTCATCAAGCAGTTATGCTGTTCTTCCAGATGTTGAAAATGAAGAATCTGATGATGACGTACCCTTAGCAACTCGTGCCAAACGCTTGAAGGCTGACAAAGTAGCAGCAACCTTGTCCTGGAGGAAGTCTCAGCGGTTCGATAATCATCGTGGCCCGGACATGGGCCCCAATCATTTCCAGGACCACGACGATTGGAGTACAGAACAATTCTTTTTGCAATATTACCCGGAGAGCTTCTTCGAACGTATAGCTTTTTGCATGAACTACAACTATCAGTTGGCCCACCACAAAAGCTTGAATGTAACTCCAGACGAGCTGAAAATTTTTGTTGGCATTGTCATCCTGATGGGTAAACTCAAGTTTCCTCGGATCCGCATGTACTGGTCTGGGAAGTTTAGGGTGGATGCCATATCACAAAAGATGACTCGAGACAGATTCTTCCCAACCCGGTCAAACCTGAAGTTCGTTGTTGTTTCAGAAATCTCAGAAGAAAAAAAAAAAAAAATAGACTTTTGAAGGTGCAGCCGATTCTTGACAACTTCAGGAATATCTGTCTCCAGCTGCCACGTGACAGTAACTGTTCAATTGACGAATAGATGATACCCTTCCAGGGTATGTCGACTCTCAAGCAATATGTCCCTAACAAGCCCAATCCGGTTGGATTAAAGAATTTTGTCCTTGCCAGCTCCTCAGGGCTGATACTTGACTTCCAAATCTACCAGGGAGCCACCACCCTGGGAGAACAGCTGGTAGCACATGGCTTGTCAGCTGGGATCATACTGCCCTTGTCGGAGACCCTACCAGAAGGTACATACCTCTATTTTGACCAATTCTTCTCGTCTGTTAAGCTCCTCGACATGCTGGCTGAAAGAAAAATAAATGCGACCGGAACTATCATGAAGAACCGTTTGGGTGCCAACGGCCCAACGCTTTTTACCGAAACAGAAATGAAAGAAAGGGCAGAGGAGCCTCTGTCATGTCTTTGCGCTCAGATAGAAAAGTAGCCGTGACCCAGTGGTATGATAACAAAGTGGTTCTCCTGTCTTCAAACTGCAAAGGTATAGAAGAGGAGACAGAGGTCAAACGATATGACAAGCGTCAGGGGTCTTACGTGCAGGTCAAATGTCAACAAGTAGTCTCCGACTACAACACCTACATGGGTGGGAAGTTTCTGGTGACCTCAAACAGCTCATTGATTTTCGTTTCAACGTGGCCTAGTTTTTGTTCAATTCTGGAAGCTCGGAGTCACGAGGTCAAGAAAATAGCAACGAAGAGCCATTGGGTGAAACTCAACACCGTGTTTTGAGTGTGAAAAAGAGGCCAATCCCTCCACCATATGCCAGAGCTGCACTGCATCTACCAGAATTTTGTGACTTGGCGAATGCAGCCCGATGCAGAAGGCCTGGATGCTGCAAAAGGTCAAGACGGATGTGCTCGCAGTGTAAAATCATTCTCTGCTTGACACGAGACAACAACTGCTTCAAGAAATTTCATGAAGAGTAATGTTTTGTTTTCAACGTTTTGACATATCTCTTTTAATAGACGAAACAGATTTTTACTATACTCTTAGCTCGATAGGGACCCAATGTCCACACCTGTGGACATCCTCCAGAGGGAGGGAGGGGGGTCAACTTTTTTTTTTAGTTGATCATTGGTCAAAATGATTTTTTTTAAGTCAACTACAAAGAAATGAACATAATCAGAAAAGTATTTCTATGGTCAGGTCTCAGGAGGATATATACGAGAATTCTTATTGTTTTATGTTCCTATGTCGGTATTTCTTTTAACTTGAAAAAAAAAAATCTTTTTTTTAAGAGCCTATAAAAACTGGAAATAAACAATCATATTTTTATGTTAATTACTTTTTTAACATAATGGTATGTAGCTTACTATTTGACTTTAGAAATAAAAATATAAACTTATTTGTTTTTTTTTGTTTTGTTATCTGTTTATTTGTTTTTTTTTTCTTTTCCCCAGGGGTAATCGTATTGACCCAGTGGTCCTAAAATATCGTAGGAGGGCTCATTGGAACGGAAATTAAAAGTTCTAGTGCCCTTTTTAAGTGACCAAAAAAAGGAGCGCAACTAGGCCCCCTCCCACGCTCATTTATTCCCAAAGTCGCCCAATTAAAATTTTGAGATAGCCATTTTGTTCAGCATAGTCGAAAATCTAATACATATGTCTTTTAGGATGACTTAATCCCCCACAGTTCCCAGGGGAGGGGCTGCAAGTTATGAACTTTGCCCATTGCTTACATATTGTATTGGTTATTGGGAAGTATACGGACATTTACAGGAAGGATTTTTTTCGGGTGGGGGGGGGCCGGAGGAGGGGGTTACTCGGGAGCATATTTCCGTGGAGGATGTTTCTTTGGGGTAAGGAACATTTCTATGAAGGGGGCACCGGATCTCCAAGCATTATTTAAAAAACGATCAGAAATTAAATTTTAAAAAAATAAGTTTTTTCAACTGAAAGTAAGAAGCAACATTAGAACTTAAAACGAACAGAAACTATTTCCCCCAAGTCAACACCTCGCTCTTTACGCTACAGTTTTTTTTTTAGTGCTTTCAAAAGAGCTATTTATTCTAATTAAACGGCCTTTGTGATTCAGGGGTTTGTGAATTAAATTTTTTTAACTTTTAACGTAAAGAGCGTGGTATTGAATAAGGGGAGAACCCCCTCATATTCGTAATAAAATATACGTAATAAAAAAAAAAACAATAATAAAAAACAAGCGATACGGCTCAATAGTAATCGGAACTTTTAAAAACGAAATTTTGATGTAAATAAATGTATCAAAAGAATGGGCTTATAATGCTGATTCTAAATCTATAAATTTTATTAAGTTTAGTATTAATCATAAAAGGCTAAGAGCCTGAGAAAATTTACCTGATTTTCTAAAGAGGTGGGAAACATCCCCTACAAGTGTAAGAATTTTAATGAAAATCACACCGTCAGAATCAGCGTATCAAAAAACCCTATACATAGGTTTCAAGCTCATATCTGCAAAAATCTGCAACTTTGTATTTTTTGCCAGAAGAAAAATATACGAATATAGAAGTTTGTTACGTAAGTTAATTTGTAAATTACGTCAGAACCAAATTTAGAGACAGCCATTTAGCTAATGAAAAGTAAAATTTTTATGCAAATTTTGTCTACTTATCCAATGACGGTGAGCCAAAATCAAAGCTGCATTAACTAAAAAACGATCAGAAATTAAATAAAAAAAAAACAAGTTTTTGAAACTGAAAGTAAGGAGCGACATTAAAACGTAAAACGAACAGAAATTATTCCGTATATGAAAGGGGCTGTCCCTTCGTCAACACCTCACTCTTAACGCTGAAGTTAGACTCTTTCTCATAACTTTATTTTTTAAAACAAAAAAAAACTTTAGCGTAAAGAGCGAGGCGTTGAGGAGGGGAGAGCCCCTTTCATATACGGAATAATTTCTGTTCGTTTTAAGTTTTAATGTCGCTCCTTACTTTCAGTCTAAAAAACTTGTTTTTTTTATTTAATTCCAAATAGGAGAGGGGTTATCCCTTCCATATCTTCTACTCACGGTCACAGAAAGTTCACAGGGTGCTCAATACATTGGAAAAGGAGAGTTAGTCCCTTTTTTTATAAGTCGAAAGGGATTAGAGTAATGTAATAGAAATATCAACAATATTCCATCTGTGTGTGTGTATGTATTGCCTCGAAAAACCAAAAAGCACATACTAATAAATAAAGTAATCAGTAACAAAACAAAGAATAAATCCGATACCACCCTCAGAATGTATTTTTTTGAAAACAACTGGCCAATCCCTGCCCTGAGAAAATTTGAATCTGCAAACTTACATTTTTGAAAGTTAATTCAAGCTGTAAATTTCAACTACAAGTTGTGCATCCCATAAGGATAAAAATAAAGTTCCTCCTCTTTCCCTTTTAGAGCCTCCCTTACCCCTGATAAAAATCTTATTTAGCCATTTTATTCAAAGTAGTCCCAATGTCTAATAGCTATGTCTCCGGGGATGTAATGCCCCCACAGCACTTCGGGGCAAGGAATATAAACTGTGCCATTTTGCCATTTTTACCTACAGGATTTATCATTGAGAAAGGGGGAAATGTTTGTTCCTGAGTGTTTCTAAAAAGGCTAAGGGTGTTAAAGAACAATATTGAGGGGTCTACTAAGCTAAATCAAAAGAAACTATCTGTGTCAAAGTTATAAAAAAGGTGTATCTGCAATATCTTGAACAGGTAAGGGTATAAACTCGAAACATTCAGAGCCACTACTAATACTACTATTGCGGATTCAAATGTGACTGGTTGCGACTAACTTTGCAGGAGTGACTGAAGCCATTAAGTTGAAACTTTCAGGGCACTTTGAACAGTGCTTGGAGGACAAGGCGCCTACATTATACTTTTTAACCCTATACAGACCAATACAGGAATTCGTTTTGCAAAAATTTATAAAGGCTACCAGTAGTAACCTATTACACAGTTTCAATTACACATGAAAATATACATTGAAACTAAAGTCGAGGTTTTTTAAAATTGGCAAGGTATAATGTGGTCAAATATGTTTTGAGAGTTTGGTCGCAACAATATAATTTCAACAGACAGGTTTTTTTCTGTTTTTGATAAGAATTGCACAATGAATGTACGTCGTCAGTTCACGTGCTTATTTTTTTCTTAAAAAACTGGTATGTTATAAAGTAGTCAATCATGTTTTGGGAGCACGCATGAAATTATGTAACTCAACATCCGTTTTTTATTCGAAATCAATGTGTTGTCAATTTAAAATAGTTTAGAAATAAAAAAAATTTAACAAGAAATGGCTGAAAAATGTTTTGGGGGAGATGGGGTGATTGTGTACTGTAAATACATTCTTAGACTAGAAATGACGATTAAACTAGAAGATTAGACTAGAGATTAGACTAGAACATACGACTAGAAATGCTTGTGCATAAATAGGGGTATTGCGTCTTTATGAACTTTCTGGGGAGGGGAGACTGGAGGTAAGTATTTAGTTTAAAAAATGCTATGAAGAATTGAGTTTTGTGGGTGGGGTGAAAAATGGTACTTATTCAATATCCTGGTAAACATACGACTAGAAATGCTTCAGCATAAATAAGGGTATTGCGTCTTTCTGAACTTTCTGGGGGGGGGGGATGGAGGTAAGTATTTAGTTTTAAAAATGCTAGGAGGACTTGAATTTCGTGGGTGGGGCGAAAATTGGCACTTATTCAATATCCTGGTAAACATACGACTAGAAATGCTTCAGCATAAATATGGGTATTGCGTCTTTCTGAACTTTCTGGGGAGGGGGGAATGGAGGTAAGTATTTAGTTTAAAAAATGCTAGGAGGAATTGAGTTTTGTGGTTGGGGTGACAAATGGCACTTATTCAATATCCTGGTAACCATACGACTAGAAATGCTTCAGAATAAATATGGGTATTTCGTCCTTCTGAACTTTCTGGGGGAGGGGACTGGAGGCAAGCATTTAGTTTAAAAATGCTAGGAGAAACTGAGTTTTGTGGGTAGGGGTGAAAAATGGTACTTATTAAATATCCTGGTAAACATACGACTAGAGATGCTTCAGCATAAATAAGGGTAATGCGTCTTTCTTAACATTCTGGGGGAGGGGAATGGAGGCAAGTATTTAGTTTAAAAAATGCTAGGAGGAATTGAATTTTGTGGGTAAGGGTGAAAAATGGTACTTATTCAATATCCTGGTAAACATACGACTAGAAATGCATCAGCATAAATATGTGTATTGCGTCTTTCTGAACTTTAAGTGCAGAGGACCGGAGGTAATAATTCAGTTTTAAAAATGATAGTAGGACTCGAGTTTTGTGGGTGTGGTTAAATATGATACTTATTTAATATCCTGGTAAACATAATACTAGAAATGCTTCAGCATTAACAGGGGTTTAGTGTCTTTATGAACTTTTTGGGGTGGGGAGGAGTGAAAGCAAGTATGTAGTTTAAAAATGCTAGGAGGAATTGAGTTTTGTGGGGTTTATTGCTAATGATACCTCCTTGGCAGATATTATTTTATTGTATTTAATAGCTATTAGCCAAAGGTTGCTCTGTGTTTGTCACACCAACTAGTAAATATTTATCGGGGTTTTATTTTTTCTGGTCAATTATTTTCAGTGTAAGCCAATATAATTACCTCATTTTTTATCCTAACTTAACTTGTAGGAATAGGACTTCTAGAATAAAGATTCATTCCCTCGACTAAATCAGTTTATTCAGGTAAAATGGTGAAGTAAAGACTATTAATTCTCCGTATTCTTCTTCTTCTTCTTCTTATCTAGCTAAACGTTGCGCTGTGTTTGTCACACCAACTAGTAAATATTTATCGGGCTTTTATTTTTTCCTTTCAATTATTTTCAGTGTAAGCCAATATAATGCTAGAGGGAGTAAAAATGGTAGTTATTTAGTACCCGGTAAACAGGTGACTTGATATGTTTCATTAGAAGTTGGCTATTGCTTATGATACCTCCTCGACAGATATTTTTATGGCTCTAAAAATTGTACTCTATGCTTGCCAAGAGACACGATGTGGCTTTCCCGCTATTGCTCTATGGCCGGTTATCGACACTACCTAGTTTATCGCATGTATTAAATCAGTATTTTTTACAAAGTGGAACGATAAACACATAACTAATATCTCTAAAAAAGTGAAGATGGAACATTTTAATAAAGTGTGTTCACACAACGAGGTTATTGTAGCATCGAATGCCAACAAGGATAAGTATTTAAAATATGAAACAAGTACAAGTGGAAGCACTATTGGAAATGCATGCATGCATTGTCATGACAGTAAGAAATTAAATTTGTTTGGAATATCGAAAAATTTCAACTCTTATGTTGGTGGTTATGCGAGATTGAGATCTCCAGAGATGATTAAACTCAAAGAGAATGCCCAACATAAAAATAATTGTTGATGGTAGAGGACAACTCCTTGCTACTGTTGCAGGTAACACATTACCTACTGATACATCCAATCGCCAGCTTTCGGGTATTAGCATTCAACGGAAGATCAATAAAAGAAAGGCCTACTCTTCTACTGATATCGTAAACCATATCTTGTCTACGTGCCGGAACTGTTACCTGTCTAAAAATAATGTGATAATAGACAGTGAAATTGTCAGAAAAACAAAAAGGGCATTGGCAGAAAATATCACTATGGAATATAAAGATGAATCGATGAAAAACAAAGCACCAGTACACGCGACTGCCATTGATCACACAGTCAATGAATCAAATAATACCAAAGACGAAAAGCATATTGAGCCTGTTGATGAGACACCAGTAAAAATTGTGTATGACTCAAAATGGAATAATGATTATTCTACTGATTACGAACTAAGAGAAGACAATAGCTACAACATCAAGAGAGAACATGGTGAACTATTTTATGGAACAGATTCAAAATGTCCAAAATTAATCATTGATATTAATAATGTATCATAATATATTTTTTGTATTAATATTCTACAAAGCATTATTTCATTAAAAATATATTATGCATTACATTTTTATGTTTTCATTATTTTTAAAGTAAGCTAGCATATCAAACGATTAGAATGTCTAATAAAACGTCGGAGATTTAAGAAAAGGAATTTGCATACATCTATTGTCAGACACATGGGATAACATTGACAAAATCTTGGTATCAGAATGAATAAATTATTTATCATCATCCGTTGTTAGAAATATCATTATTCAAATATTGTAAGCAAGTAAGTAACAAACTCTTTTTTGAATTCCCCTGTTGGATACATAATATAGAAATTTAATTAAGGAAATTATGAAATAAAATTGTAAGTAAGTAGCAAACTTTCTTGAAGTAACCATTTGGATACACAATGCAGAAATTTCATTTAAGAAATTATCTAAAATTGTAAGTAAGTAGTAAATTCTTTCTTGAATTCGCCTCCTGGATAAATAAAAAAGACATTTCATTCAAGAAATTATAACAAAATTCTAAGTAAGTAACAAACTCTTTCTTGAAGTTACCTCTTGAATACACAATGCAGAAACTTCATTTAAGAAACTATGAAAAAATTATAAGTAAGTAACAAATTCTTTCTTGAAGTCACCTCTTGGATACACAATACAGAAATTTTATTAAATAAATTATGAAAAGATTGTAAGTAAGTACCAAATTCTTTCTTGAATTCACCTGCTGGATAAACAAAAAGACATTTCGTTCAAGAAATTATGACAAAATTCTAAGTAAGTAACAAACTCTATTGTTTTCACGACTTAGCTATAAGATGTAGAAATTTACATCAAGAAATTATGAAAAAATTCTCTGTAAGTAACAATTTCCTTCTTGAAGTCAACTCTTGGATACACAATACAGAAATTTCTTTCAAGAAATTATGAAAATATTTGTAAGTAAGTAACAAGCTCTTTATTTATTTCACCTCTTGGATATACAGTACAGATACTTCATTCAAGAAATTATGAAAAAAATCGCAAGTAAGTAACAAACTCTTTATTGTTTTCACCTCTTGGATACACAATGCAGAAATTTCATTCAATAAATTGTGAAAATATTTGTAAGTAAGTAACAAACTCATTTCTGAAGTCACCTCTTGGATACACAATGCAGAAACTTCATTTAAGAAACTGTGAAAAAATTGTAAGTAAGTAAGTAACAAATTCTTTTTTGAATTCACCTCTTGGATAAACAAAAGAGTCATTTTAATCAAGAAATTACGAGAAATTTATAAATAAGTAACAAATCCTTCATTAAATTTGCCATTGGGTAGAGCAATATAGATATTTAATTCAGGAAACTATGAAAAATACTGCAAACAAACTGGTTCTTGAACTCCCTTCCTGGACAGATAATACAGATATTAAACTCAAGAAATTATGAAAAAAATGTAAGTAAGTAGCAAACTGTTTCTTGAATTCTCCTCCTGGATGCACAATACAGATATTTCATTCAAGAAGTTATAAAAAAAAATTGTAAATAAGTAACAAACTCTTTCTTGAATACACCTCTTTGATACCCAATACGGAAATTTCATTCAAGAAATTATGAGAAAATTCTAAGTAAGTAACAATCTCTTTCTTGAAGTCCCCTCTTGGATACGCAATACGATACGGAAATTTCATTCAAGAAATTATGAGAAAATTCCAGGTAAGTAACAATCTCTTTCTTGAAGTCCCCTCTTGGATACGCAATACGATACGGAAATTTCATTCAAGAAATTATGAGAAAATACCACCTGTAAGTAACAATCTTCTTTCTTGAAGTCCCCTCTTGGATACACAATACGGATATTTTATTCAAGAAATTATAAAAAAAAGGAAAGTAAGTAACAAACTCTTTATTGATTTACCTCTTGGATACAAAAAACGGACATTTCATTCAAGAAATTATAACAAAATTCTAAGTAAGTAACAAACTCTTTCTTTAAATTACCTCTTGGATACACAATGCAGAAATTTCATTTAATAAACTATGAAAACATTTTAAATAAGTAAGTGACAAATTGTTTATTGAAGTTATCTCTTGGATATACAATACAGAAACTTCATTCAAGAAATTATGAAAAAATCGCAAGTAAGTAACAAACTCTTTATTGAATTCACCTGCTGGATAAACAAAAAGACATTTCATTGAAGAAATTATGACAAAATTCTAAGTAAGTAACAAACTCTTTATTGTTTTCACGACTTACATACACGATGTAGAAATTTAATTCAAGAAATTATGGAAAAATTCTCAGTAAGTAACAATTTCTTTCTTGAAGTTAACTCTTGGATACACAATACAGAAATTTCATTCAAGAAATTATGAAAATATTTGTAAGTAAGTAACAAGCTCTTTATTGATTTCACCTCTTGGATATACAGTACAGATACTTCATTCAAGAAATTATGAAAAAATCGTAAGTAAGTAACAAACTCTTTATTGTTTTCACTTCTTGGATATACAATGCTTAAATTTCATTCAATAAATTATGAAAAAATTGTAAGCAAGTAACAATTTCTTTCCTGAAGTCACCTCTTGGATACACAATACAGAAACTTCATTTAAGAAACTATGAAAAATTGTAAGTAAATAAGTAACAAATTCTTTTTTGAATTCACCTCTTGGATAAACAAAAAAGTCATTTCATTCAAGAAATTATGTCAAATTTCTAAATAAGTAACAAACCCATACTTAAATTAGTCATTGGATTGCACAATACAGAAATTTAATTCAGGAAACTATGAAAAACACTGAAAACAAACTCTTTCTTGAACTCGCTTCCTGGACAGACAATACAGCAATTTCACTCAAGAAATTATGAAAAAATTGTAAGTAGATAGCAAACTGTTTCTTGAATTCTCCTCCTGGATGCACAATACAGATATTTCATTCAAGAAATTATAAAAAAAAATTGTAAGTAAGTAACAAACTCTTTCTTGAATACACCTCTTGGATACACAATACGGAAATTTCATTCAAGGAATTATGAGAAAATTCTAAGTAAGTAACAATCTCTTTCTTGAAGTCACCTCTTGGATACACAATACGATACGGAAATTTCATTCAAGAAATTATGAGAAAATTCCAGGTAAGTAACAATCTCTTTCTTGAAGTCACCTCTTGGATACGAAATACGATACGGAAATTTCATTCAAGAAATTATGAGAAAATTCCAGGTAAGTAACAATCTCTTTCTTGAAGTCCCCTCTTGTATACACAACACGGATATTTTATTCAAGAAATTATAAAATAAAGAAAAGTAAATAAAAAACTCTTTATTGATTTCACCTCTTGGATACAAAAAAAAGACATTTCATTCAAGAAATTATGACAAAATTCTAAGTAAGTAAAAAACTCATTCTTGAATTCACCGTTTGCATGCACAATACAGAAATTTCATTCTATGGGACCTCTACACGTGATTAAACACATTTTGAAACTACATGCTATTTGCTTGCCTTTCCTTGGTACCTTTCCAAACGAGCGGGGATTCCCCACTGGTTCCTACACATTGCAAAAAAGTGAGCAGTACGAACGGGGATTCCCCACACAAGTTTGTTTCAACTCCACGTTTTCAACCAGACTGTTTTTTTTAGAAAACAACCCATTTTTTAGGGGCCAATCAGAGACAGCGGAGGTTGCTCAATATACAACAACTTGATTGGTGATTGGTTACACACCGCGACGGCGCATACATAGTGAGAGAGACATGCAAAGTCGACATAGCTTTATTTCATTTTTAAGGTTAATTTAGACGAGGTTACGTGCGCACAAGTAACCGCACGTAATATTTTATTTCACCCTGATCTGTTCAGCATAGTCAAGATAAGAAACAGACACGCAGTCACCTATTTTCCTTTTTTCGTAAGCAGACACTCCACTTCCGGTGCCCAAAGGTCCACCAAAACATCTTTCTGTGTATCAAGTCCACTGTATAAAGATAATATATCAGTAAGCTTAAGGCTGATGATTTTCAGCACTTCATTCTCGGTGCGTAGAAACAGCTCCTCCCACTTAATCTTTCATATATATATATATATATATATATATATATATATATATATATATATATATATATATATATATATATATATATATATATATATATATATATATATATATATATATATATATATATATATATATATATATATATCGGCGCGTGCAAACAGGGGCATTCACAATTGAGTCAAGGTCTAGAGCTGTGACTTAGATTTGATACATTAATAAACGAATATTGCGGTCACATATTAAGTAATTGTCCCATTGTTCATATTTGAATCTCTTAACCATTATGGCTGCTGACCACTGTGTTAGAAGGATGCTGTGAATTGAGTGCCTCTTCTCTTCTGAATGAGATGACATATGGTTTCAGTCTGTATTTGATTTCTCAGATTCTGCAACAGGAAAGGTGTCCTATTTAAGGCAAATTGCAGACTCTTGTATACATTCGGCTGTACCTGTATCAGTGATTAAATTAAAAAAAACAAGTTTTTTCAGTTGAAGGTAAAGAGCAACATTAAAACTTAAATCGAACAGAAATTATCATAGACAGCACAATTGCGCTGCCTAAGTAAAGAACGATGTTGGCACAATGTATTATTTTTTTTTCCTTTAGACCAGGGCACTTCGTATCGAAGGAGTTGTCGTAGAAACTTGGAAAAGGGCTCATTCGATTTGAAATTGGAATGGTTAATGCCCTTTTTAATAGTGGAAAGTGATTGGAGGGCAACTAATCCACCTCCTACGCCCACCCTCCCATTTGCCCATTATGTTTAAAATCAAAAATTTGCCTTAAGATTAAATCAAAATGAACTGTGTTAATGCAAATTCCCAATAAGGCATCTCAGCAGTATCCCAAGAACAACTGAGGGTATTATGTTCAAACTTTCAGTGGTCTACTTCTGCTCTTAAAATTTTACCAAATCTAAAATAGCTTAAGTGTATCCAAGCTATCAAAGAAAGTAAACAGATTTTTTTGTGAATGGTATCAAGTTTTCTATGTCAGGTCAACTAGAAAAGGTATGAAACTAAATTAAACACTACTATTTGTGTCCAGATTTTTAAAAGGGTGTATTATGTTAAAAATTGCTGAAAATTTTTCTCTGGCATACAAATAGCAGGCCAAACAATAAAGTCTTAAAAAAACTTTTTTGTCATTTGAGCTTCAACCGGATATCCTAGAAGGGAAATAGAAAAAGTAAATACTTTACATCATAATTCTCCTATTACCAGACAGTATATCATGAATATTGTTTTGTGAGCAAAAAAAACTAAACAAACTTTATGATGCCACTTCCTACAATTTTCCAGAGCATGAATCAGCAGCGGCAATTCAAAAAACAATGTGTATGGTCAAGAA